>NC_092154.1:6959888-7109888 GCF_045791955.1 Oncorhynchus clarkii lewisi
GAAAAGGTCAACCAGTGAAGACCAAACACCATTGTAAATACAACCCATATTTATGTTTATTTATTTTCCCGTTTGTACTTTAAGTATTTGCACATATGACATTATAAACTTTTGTGAGTATAATGTATACTGTTAAATGTTATTGTTTATTTCACTTGGTTTATTATGTACTTCACTTGCCTTGTCAATGTTAATGTATGTTTCCCATGCCAATAATGCCCTTAAATTGAATTGAGATTGAGAGAGGGTAGCCACCAGACCAGCAGCCCTCTCTGTCTCTCCTCTGGGGTCTGGTGTTATGATGTCCTGGTCATGGGATGTAACAGACATAATCCTGCCCTCCCTCTCTCTCTCTCTCTCTCTCTCTCTCTCTCTCTCTCTCTCTCTCTCTCTCTCTCTCTCTCTCTCTCTCTCTCAATTTTTCTCTCTCTCTCTCTCTCTTTCAATTTCTCTCTCTCTCTCTCTCTCTTTCAATTTCTCTCTCTCCCTCTCTCTCTCTCACTCTCTCTCTCTCTCTCTCTCTTTCAATTTCTCTCTCTCTCTCTCTCTCTCTCTCTCTCTCTCAATTTCTCTCTCTGTCTTTCTCTCGCTCTCACTCTCACTCTCCCTTTCAATTTCTCTCTGTCTCTCAATTTATCTCTCTATTTCTCTTTCAATTTCTCTCTCTCTCTCTCTTTTTAAGTGGTCTGAAAGCTACCAGTGTCTCGGCGCCCACCCCTGCATACAAATGTCCTAATATGTATCCCCCTACCCTCCACCCCTGCCTAATAGGAAAAGTGTATTAGCAGCCTCACCTCCAATAATGGCTAAATTAGTTACATTGTGAGACTGTGGCTAATGGCTAATACTCAGGGTCCATGATTAAAAACACAGTGACTGTGAACCACAAACTCATTTATGGGTGTGGGCTATATACAGTGGCAAGAAAAAGTATGTGAACCTCTTGGAATTACCTGGATTTCTGCATAAATGGGTTATAAAATTTGATCTAATCTTCACAACAATAGACAATCACAGTTTAAACTAATAACACACAAATAATAATACGTTTTCATGTCTTTTATTGAACACACTGTGTAAACATTCACAGTGCAGGTGTACCGGCCGTTGGTGGAAGAAGGTGAGGACCAAGGTGCAGCGTCGGTAAGTGTTCATCATTATTTTAATAAACTGAACACTAAATACAACAAGGAACAAAAGACACAACCGAAACAGCTCCGTCAGGTACAAAACACTAAACAGAAAATAATTACCCACAAACCCATGTGGGCAAGAGCTACCTAAGTATGGTTCTCAATCAGAGACAACGACAGACAGCTGTCCCTGATTGAGAACCAGACCTGGCCAAAAACAAAGAAATACAAAAACATAGAAAAAAGAACATAGAACGCCCACCCTAGTCACACCCTGGCCTAACCAAAATAGAGAATAAAAAGCCTCTCTATGGCCAGGGCGTGACAGCAGGGTGGGAAAAGTATGTGAACCCTTGGATTTAACAACTGGGTGACCCTCCTTTGGCAGCAATAACCTCAACCAAATGTTTTCTCTAGTTGTGGACCAGACCTGCACAGTGGTCAGGAGCAATTTTGGACCATTCCTCTTTACAAAACTATGTTCTTGGAATGTCTGGTGTGAACTGCTCCAGAAGGAGTATTTTCTTCTGTTTAAGCCATTCTGTTGATTTACTTCTGTGTTTTCGGTCGTTGCATCACCCAACTTCTGTTGAGCTTCAATTAGCAGACAGACAGCCTTACATTCTCCTTCAAAATGGTCTTGATAAACATGGGAATTCATTTTTACGTCGATGATATCTAGTTGTCCAGGCCCTGAGGAAGCGAAGCAGCCCCAAACCATGATGCTCCCTCCACCATACTTTACAGTTGGGATGAGGTTTTGATGTTGGTACGCTGTGACTTTTTTTCTCCACACATAGTGTTGTGTGTTACTTCCAAACAACACAACTGTAGTTTCATCTGTCCACAGAATATTTTGCCAGTAGCGCTATGGAACATCCAGGTGCACTTTTGCAAACTTTTTTTGGACAGCAGTGTCTGCTTCTGTGGTGTCCTCATGAACACTATTCTTGTTTAGTGTTTTACGTTTCATAGACTCGTCAACAGAGATGTTAGCATGTTCCAGAGATTTCTGTGAGTCTTTATCAAACACTCTTAGGATTCTTCTTAACCTCATTGAGCATTCTGCACTGTGCTCTTGCAGTCATCTTTGCAGGACGGCCACTCCTAAGGAGAGCAACAACAGTGCTGAACTTTCTCCATTTATAGACGATTTGTCTTACCGTGGACGGATGAACATCAAGGCTTTAAGAGATACTTTTGTAACACTTTCCAGCGTCATGCAAGTCAACAATTCTTAGTTTTAGGTCTTCTGAGATCTCTTTTGTTCGAGGCATGGTTCACATCAGGCAATGTTTCATGTGAATAGCAAGGCAGCTCTAACCAACATCTCCAATCTCATCTCATTGATTGGACACCAGGTTAGCCGACTCCTGACTCCAATTAGTTTTTTAGAGAAGTCATTAGCCTAGGGGGTTCACATACTTTTTTTCCAACCTACACTGTGAATGTTTAAATGATGTAATTCAATATAGACAAGAAAAATATAATAATTTGTGTGTTATTAAGCAGACTGTATCTGTCTGTTGTTGTGACATAGATTAAGATCAGATCAAAAGTTTTGAACAATTTATGTAGAAATCCAGGTAATTCCAAAGGGTTCACACACTTTTTCTAGCAACTGTATTTTGTGTGTGTGTGTGTGTGTGTGTGTGTGTGTTTGTGTGTGTGTGTGTGTGTGTGTGTGGGAGTTATTGTCTACAGAATGGATAGATATAAAGCTAATAGCCTGTTTCAGTAAAAAGAAGAGGGTGAAAGACATGTAGGACAGGAAGCAGGAAACAGGAAGCAGGAAGCACCAAGTGTCATTTGGGACGCAACCAAGAACTAGATGGGAATTCCCAATAGGACAATAGTGTTTCTATAATAGCCTATCTGACTTTTGTTAATATGCTAATTCCTTGGCTAAAACGTTTAATTGAGTGAGTCTGTTATGTTGGCTAGTTTCCAGGCAGCTCGGCCGCGTCACCCACACACTGCTCTCACTGTTACTAGTCACCCACACACTGCTCTCACTGTTACTAGTCACCCACACACTGCTCTCACTGTTACTAGTCACCCACACACTGCTCTCACTGTTACTAGTCACCCACACACTGCTCTCACTGTTACTAGTCACCCACACACTGCTCTCACTGTTAGTCACCCACACACTGCTCTCACTGTTAGTCACCCACACACTGCTCTCACTGTTACTAGTCACCCACACACTGCTCTCACTGTTACTAGTCATCCACAAACTGCTCTCACTGTTAGTCACCCACACACTGCTCTCACTGTTAGTCACCCACACACTGCTCTCACTGTTAGTCACCCACACACTGCTCTCACTGTTAGTCACCCACACACTGCTCTCACTGTTACTAGTCACCCACACACTGCTCTCACTGTTACTAGTCACCCACACACTGCTCTCACTGTTACTAGTCACCCACACACTGCTCTCACTGTTAGTCACCCACACACTGCTCTCACTGTTACTAGTCACCCACACACTGCTCTCACTGTTAGTCACCCACACACTGCTCTCACTGTTACTAGTCACCCACACACTGCTCTCACTGTTACTAGTCACCCACACACTGCTCTCACTGTTACTAGTCACCCACACACTGCTCTCACTGTTACTAGTCACCCACACATTGCTCTCACTGTTAGTCACCCACACACTGCTCTCACTGTTACTAGTCACCCACACACTGCTTGTCATGTACTGTCATGTTGTCTTGTCTCTGTCCTTTCCCTTCACCCTGTCTCCCTCTGCTGGTCGTGTTAGGTTACCTTTTCTCCCCCGCTTTCCCCCAGCTGTCCCTTGTCTCCTCTAACTACCCATTCACCCCGTTCCCCACCTGTTCCCTTTTTCCCTCTGATTAGGTCCCTATATCTCTCTCTGTTTCTGCTCCTGTCCTTGTCGGATTCTTGTTTGTTTGTGTCATTCATGCCTGAACCAGACTGTCGTCATGTTTGCTGTAACCTTGTCCTGTCCTGTCGGAATCTGCCGGTCCATCTGAGCCTACCTATGTTTGGTAATTAAAGAAGCTCTGTTTAAGTTGATTCGCTTTTGGGTCCTCATTCACGCACCGTAACAGAAGAATCCGACCAAGAATGGACCCAGCGACTTCGGATCCTCTCCACTCAGCCGTCGAGATCCAGGGAGCGATGCTAGGCAGACACAAGCAGGAATTGTCTGCTGCTCGACATGCCGTTGAGACCCTGGCCACCCAAGTCTCCAACCTCACAGAACAGGTTCACCATCTCCGCCTCGATCCACCGGCCACTTCCAGGGCTTTCGAATCTCCGGAGCCCAGAATCAATAACCCGCCGTGTTACTCTGGGGAGCCCACTGAATGCCGCTCGTTCCTCACCCAGTGTGATATTGTGTTTTCTCTCCAGCCCAACACTTACTCCAGGAGCACTGCTCGTGTCGCCTACGTCATATCTCTCCTTATTGGACGGGCTCGTGAGTGGGGCACGGCAATCTGGGAGGCAAGGGCTGAGTGTACTAACCAGTATCAAGACTTTAAGGAGGAGATGATACGGGTTTTTGATCGATCTGTTTTTGGGGAGGAGGCTTCCAGGGCCCTGTCTTCCCTATGTCAAGGCAATCGATCCATAACAGACTACTCTATTGAGTTTCGCACTCTTGCTGTCTCCAGTGGCTGGAACGAGCCGGCCTTGCTCGCTCGTCTTCTGGAGGGTTTCCGCGCAGAGGTAAAGGATGAGATTCTCTCCCGGGAGGTTCCTTCCAGCGTGGATTCCTTGATTGAACTCGCTATTCGCATTGAGCGACGGGTTGATCTTCGTCACCGAGCTCGTGGAAAGGAGCTCGCGCTCTCCGTCGCCTCCCTCTCCGCATCACTACCATCTTCCTCTGCCGGCTCGGGTGCTGAGTCCATGCAGCTGGGAGGTATCCGCATCTCGACTGAGGAGAGGGAACGGAGAATCACCAACCGCCTCTGTCTCTATTGCGGTTCCGCTGGTCATTTTGTCACTTCATGTCCAGTAAAAGGCCAGAGCTCGTCAGTAAGCGGAGGGCTACTGGTGAGCGCTACTACTCCTGTCTCTCCTTCAAGATCCTGCACTACCTTGTCGGTCCATCTACGCTGGACCGGTTCGTCAGCTTCCTGCAGTGCCTTAATAGACTCTGGGGCGGAGGGCTGTTTTATGGACGAGACCTGGGCTCGGGAACATGACATTCCTCTCAGACAGTTAAAGGAGCCCACGGCCTTGTTCGCCCTGGATGGTAGTCCTCTCCCCAGGATTCAGCGTGAGACGCTACCTTTAACCCTCACTGTTTCTGGTAATCATAGTGAAACCATTTCTTTTTTAATTTTTCGTTCACCTTTTACACCTGTTGTTTTGGGCCATCCCTGGCTAGTTTGTCATAATCCTTCCATTAATTGGTCTAGTAATTCTATCCTCTCCTGGAACGTCTCTTGTCATGTGAAATGTTTAATGTCTGCTATCCCTCCTGTTTCCTCTGTCTCTTCTTCACAGGAGGAGCCTGGTGATTTGACAGGGGTGCCGGAGGAATATCACGATCTGCGCACGGTGTTCAGTCGGTCCAGGGCCACCTCTCTTCCTCCACACCGGTCGTATGATTGTAGTATTGATCTCCTTCCGGGAACCACCCCCCCCCGGGGTAGACTATACTCTCTGTCGGCTCCCGAACGTAAGGCTCTCGAAGATTATTTGTCTGTAGCTCTTGACGCCGGTACCATAGTCCCCTCCTCCTCTCCCGCCGGAGCGGGGTTTTTTTTTGTCAAGAAGAAGGACGGGTCTCTGCGCCCCTGCATAGATTATCGAGGGCTGAATGACATAACAGTGAAGAATCGTTATCCGCTTCCTCTTATGTCTTCAGCCTTCGAGATCCTGCAGGGAGCCAGGTTTTTCACTAAGTTGGACCTTCGTAACGCTTACCATCTCGTGCGCATCAGGGAGGGGGACGAGTGGAAGACGGCGTTTAACACTCCGTTAGGGCACTTTGAATACCGGGTTCTTCCTTTCGGCCTCGCTAACGCTCCAGCTGTCTTTCAGGCATTAGTCAATGATGTCCTGAGAGACATGCTGAACATCTTTGTTTTCGTTTACCTTGACGATATCCTGATTTTTTCACCGTCACTCCAGATTCATGTTCAGCACGTTCGACGTGTCCTCCAGCGCCTTTTAGAGAATTGTCTTTTTGTGAAGGCTGAGAAGTGCACTTTTCATGCCTCCTCCGTCACATTTCTCGGTTCTGTTATTTCCGCTGAAGGCATTAAGATGGATCCCGCTAAGGTCCAAGCTGTCATTGATTGGCCCGTCCCTAAGTCACGCGTCGAGCTGCAGCGCTTTCTCGGCTTCGCGAACTTCTATCGTCGTTTCATCCGTAATTTCGGTCAGGTGGCAGCTCCTCTCACAGCCCTTACTTCTGTCAAGACGTGCTTTAAGTGGTCCGTTTCCGCCCAGGGAGCTTTTGATCTCCTCAAGAATCGTTTTACATCCGCTCCTATCCTTGTTACACCTGACGTCTCTAGACAGTTCGTTGTCGAGGTTGACGCGTCAGAGGTGGGAGTGGGAGCCATCCTTTCTCAGCGCTCCCTCTCTGACGACAAGGTCCACCCATGCGCGTATTTTTCTCATCGCCTGTCGCCGTCGGAACGTAACTATGATGTGGGTAACCGCGAACTGCTCGCCATCCGGTTAGCCCTAGGCGAATGGCGACAGTGGTTGGAGGGGGCGACCGTTCCTTTTGTCGTTTGGACTGACCATAGGAACCTTGAGTACATCCGTTCTGCCAAACGACTTAATGCGCGTCAGGCGCGTTGGGCGCTGTTTTTCGCTCGTTTCGAGTTCGTGATTTCTTATCGTCCGGGCTCTAAGAACACCAAGCCTGATGCTTTGTCTCGTCTCTTCAGTTCTTCAGTAGCCTCCACTGACCCCGAGGGGATTCTCCCTGAGGGGCGTGTTGTCGGGTTGACTGTCTGGGGAATTGAGAGGCAGGTAAAGCAAGCACTCACTCAAACTCCGTCGCCGCGCGCTTGTCCTAGGAACCTTCTTTTCGTTCCCGTTCCTACTCGTCTGGCCGTTCTTCAGTGGGCTCACTCTGCCAAGTTAGCCGGCCACCCTGGCGTTCGGGGTACGCTTGCTTCCATTCGCCAGCGTTTCTGGTGGCCCACCCGGGAGCATGACACGCGTCGTTTCGTGGCTGCTTGTTCGGTCTGCGCGCAGACTAAGTCCGGTAACTCTCCTCCTGCCGGCCGTCTCAGGCCGCTTCCTATTCCCTCTCGACCGTGGTCTCACATCGCCTTAGATTTTGTCACCGGACTGCCGTCGTCAGCGGGGAAGACTGTTATTCTTACGGTTGTCGATAGGTTCTCTAAGGCGGCTCATTTCATTCCCCTTGCTAAGCTTCCTTCTGCTAAAGAGACGGCACAAATCATCATCGAGAATGTTTTCAGAATTCATGGCCTTCCGTCAGATGTCGTTTCGGACAGAGGTCCGCAATTCACGTCTCAATTTTGGAGGGAGTTTTGCCGTTTGATTGGGGCTTCCGTCAGTCTCTCTTCCGGCTTTCACCCCCAGTCTAACGGTCAAGCAGAACGGGCCAATCAGACTATTGGTCGCATCTTACGCAGTCTTTCTTTTCGCAACCCTGCGTCTTGGTCAGAACAGCTCCCCTGGGCAGAATACGCCCACAACTCGCTTCCTTCGTCTGCGACCGGGCTATCTCCTTTTCAGAGTAGCCTCGGGTACCAGCCTCCGTTGTTCTCATCTCAGTTCGCCGAGTCCAGCGTCCCCTCCGCTCAGGCTTTTGTCCAACGTTGCGAGCGCACCTGGAAGAGGGTCAGGTCTGCACTTTGCCGTTATAGGGCGCAGACTGTGAGAGCTGCTAATAAGCGTAGAACTAAGAGCCCTAGATATTGTCGCGGTCAGAGAGTTTGGCTCTCCACTCAGAACCTTCCCCTTAAGACGGCTTCTCGCAAGTTGACCCCGCGGTTCATTGGTCCATTCCGTATCTCTCAGGTCATTAATCCTGTCGCAGTGCGACTTCTTCTTCCGCGATATCTTCGTCGCGTCCACCCGGTCTTCCATGTCTCCTGTGTTAAGCCCGTTCTTCGCGCCCCCGCTCGTCTTCCCCCCCCCCCCCCCCATCCTTGTCGAGGGCGCACCTATCTACAGGGTCCGTAAAATCTTGGACATGCGTCCTCGGGGCCGTGGTCATCAGTACCTAGTTGACTGGGAGGGGTACGGTCCTGAGGAGAGGAGTTGGGTTCCCTCTCGGGACGTGCTGGACCGTGCGCTGATTGATGATTTCCTCCGTTGCCGCCAGGTTTCCTCCTCGAGTGCGCCAGGAGGCGCTCGGTGAGTGGGGGGGTACTGTCATGTACTGTCATGTTGTCTTGTCTCTGTCCTTTCCCTTCACCCTGTCTCCCTCTGCTGGTCGTGTTAGGTTACCTTTTCTCCCCCGCTTTCCCCCAGCTGTCCCTTGTCTCCTCTAACTACCCATTCACCCCGTTCCCCACCTGTTCCCTTTTTCCCTCTGATTAGGTCCCTATATCTCTCTCTGTTTCTGCTCCTGTCCTTGTCGGATTCTTGTTTGTTTGTGTCATTCATGCCTGAACCAGACTGTCGTCATGTTTGCTGTAACCTTGTCCTGTCCTGTCGGAATCTGCCGGTCCATCTGAGCCTACCTATGTTTGGTAATTAAAGAAGCTCTGTTTAAGTTGATTCGCTTTTGGGTCCTCATTCACGCACCGTAACACTGCTCTCACTGTTACTAGTCACCCACACACTGCTCTCACTGTTAGTCACCCACACACTGCTCTCACTGTTAGTCACCCACACACTGCTCTCACTGTTAGTCACCCACACACTGCTCTCACTGTTAGTCACCCACACACTGCTCTCACTGTTACTAGTCACCCACACACTGCTCTCACTGTTACTAGTCACCCACACACTGCTCTCACTGTTACTAGTCACCCACACACTGCTCTCACTGTTACTAGTCACCCACACATTGCTCTCACTGTTAGTCACCCACATATTGCTTTCACTGCTTCTCTCCAGCTGTGTTCAGGACATGTTGTACTTCATTGTTCTGTTTTTATAAGGGCACAGGGCGAGACCCAGATGTAGACAAGGGAGGCAAATGGTTTGAGTCTTGGTATTTATTGAACAATCCAAAAAGGGTAGGCAAGAGAATGGTCGTGGACAGGTAAAAGGTCAAAACCAGTTCAGAGTCCAGGAGGTACAGAGTGGCAGGCAGGCTCAAGGTCAGGGCAGGCAGGCGGGTACAGGGTCCAGAAAACAGGCAAGAGTCAGAAACGCGGAGGACTAGCAAAAGAGAATAGATGCAGGAATACGGGAAAACACGCTGGTTGACTTGAACATACAAGACAAACTGGCACAGAGAGACAGGAAACACAGGGATAAATACACTGGTACAGAGAGACAGGAAACACAGGGATAAATACACTGGTACAGAGAGACAGGAAACACAGGGATACATACACTGGCACAGAGAGACAGGAAACACAGGGATACATACACTGGTACAGAGAGACAGGAAACACAGGGATACATACACTGGTACAGAGAGACAGGGATAAATACACTGGTACAGAGAGACAGGAAACACAGGGATAAATACACTGGGGATAACAAGCGACACCTGGAGGGGGTGGAGACAATAATGAGGACAGGTGAAACAGATCAGGGTGTGACAGTTTTGTGATTCATTGCTGCAATAAACAAAACAAAACTTTATATAAAAAACAGGTTGTGCCAGAAAAAAAAATATATATATATATTATTGCCAGAGAAAAATTATGGAAGACTATAAAATGTATATAAGACGTGACATTTTTTAGGAATGATTTTTGGGATGAACGCAGTGTCCTTGAGTTACCTACTTCTCTCAACATAGCATGTATCCCATGTATCCATGTCTGTACCTCTCAACATAGCATGTATCCCATGTATCCACGGCTGTACCTCTCAACATAGCATGTATCCCATGTATCCATGTCTGTACCTCTCAACATAGCATGTATCCCATGTATCCACGGCTGTACCTCTCAACATAGCATGTATCCCATGTATTCATGTCTGTACCTCTCAACATAGCATGTATCCCATGTATCCATGTCTGTACCTATCAACATAGTATGTATCCCATGTATCCATGGCTGTACCTCTCAACATAGCATGTATCCCATGTATCCATGGCTGTACCTCTCAACATAGCATGTATCCCATGTATCCATGTCTGTACCTCTCAACATAGCGTGTGTGCGTGTGTGTGTGTGTGTGTGTGTGTGTGTGTGTGTGTGTGTATCCAGTGATTCATTCTCAACTTCTCCTTCTGACCCAGAACAGGTCTCTGGCTCTCCTGGCTCTCCCAGACATGCACGCTGACTCAGCTGCCTACTGATATTCAGTTTGAAAACCCATCAGTCATGTCTTCAAGGCTTTCAGGCTTCATCTTTACTTCATTATACGTTTTTATTGAGGCTTTTGAGGATGGGAAACCTGCCTACAGCAGTTCCCCATATTCTTAAAAATATAATAAAATCACCTTAAAGGGTGCTTCAGCTGTCCCCATTGTCCCTTTTGTGTTCCAAGTAGAACCATTTCTACAGGGTGTTCTACCTGGAATCACAAGGGGTTCTACCTGGAATCATAAGGGGTTCTACCTGGAATCATAAGGGGTTCTACCTGGAATCATAAGGGGTTCTACCTGGAATCACAAGGGGTTCTACCTGGAATCATAAGGGGTTCTACCTGGAATCACAAGGGGTTCTACCTGGAATCACAAGGGGTTCTACCTGGAATCATAAGGGGTTCTACCTGGAATCATAAGGGGTTCTACCTGGAACCACAAAGGGTTCTACCTGGAACCATAAAGGGTTCTACCTGGAATCATAAGGGGTTCTACCTGGAATCACAAGGGGTTCTACCTGGAATCATAAGGGGTTCTACCTGGAATCACAAGGGGTTCTAGATGGAATCATAAGGGGTTCTACCTGGAATCACAAGGGGTTCTACCTGGAATCATAAGGGGTTCTACCTGGAATCATAAGGGGTTCTACCTGGAATCAGAAGGGTTTCTCCTTTGAAAACAGCTACAGAATCCTTTTGGAACCCTTTTTTAAGAGCGTAGAGCAGTTTAGGAAGGCTGGCTGTAGGCAGAGATACAAAGCTGGTAGCCCTAAGCACTGATCTAGAAACAGCTAAATTAAGATAAAGTACAGAAGAAGGAGACCGATGAATTGCTGCTAACTCATAGTCCTGACTGGATTAGCTTAATGTAAAGCAAGCTGGATGTAGAACGAGTACTCACTATTTAGCCTCTCTTGGAAGAAAATGGATTACATGTGTTTAAAAAATATTTTTTTATAATATAAAGCCAAATGTTTGTGTTGGAATTAAATCTTTCTCCAGGTGCCACTGGCAGTGTTTTCCATTACATATTCCACCTATCAGAAACAGAGGTTCGCTTCGGACCACTGCTTCAGGGTTACTTAAACACCCACGGGGGCAGTGCCTAAGGAGCTTTACCTCCAGTGTGTGTGTGTGTGTGTGTGTGTGTGTGTGTGTGTGTGTGTGTGTGTGTGTGTGTGTGTGTGTGTGTGTGTGTGTGTGTGTAAGTGCGTGTGTGTGTGTGTGTGTTTGTGTGTTCAGATGTGTGTGTCTCTATAGATTTCTTTCCAGTGGTATTCCCTCCAACCAAACCATTCATCAATAACAGGTTAGCAATTTGATCATATTATTCAGATGATTTTGAATTGCTCCTAAAATGGTGCTGTAAACATTAACAAAAAGTAACAAGCATCTGAATTTTGAAAAAGTAATTTGATTTGTGAGTAAAAGGAGAGATTATTGATCTCATTTTCAGAGAGGTTAATTCATAAATAAACTGTAGGAAATAATTTGTACTATAGGAAATCAGGACCGTTGTACCGACTGTGCATCAAATGAATGAAAGGTACAGTCCAATAGAGGACCACAGACTGTGTAGTAGAAGTAATCATATGAGTTCCCTTGACAGCGTAGTCCACAGTAGAGACTCTGAACACAGCCTTTACAGGAAAGGACTGTCCTCTGAACAGGAATACAGACAGAATACAGACAGAATACAGACGGAATACAGACAGAATACAGACAGAATACAGACAGAATACAGACAGAATTCAGACAGAATACACTGACACACACACACACACACGCACAAACGGTGTCCTTGGAGGAGACTGTGTTAAAGGAGAGAGAGGAAAGGAGAGAGGGAGGAGATGTGGAGTAGAGAGGAAAGGATGGAAGTTGGATGGAATGGAAATGGGAGGAGACTGTGTTAAAGGAGAGAGAGGAAAGGAGAGAGGGGGAGATGTGGAGTAGAGAGGAAAGGAGAGAGGGAGGAGATGTGGAGTAGAGAGGAAAGGAGAGAGGGAGGAGATGTGGAGTAGAGAGGAAAGGAGAGAGGGAGGAGAGAGGAAAGGATGGAAGTTGGATGGAATGGAAATGGGAGGAGACTGTGTTACAGGAGAGAGAGGAAAGGAGAGATGGAGGAGCTGTGGAGTAGAGAGGAAAGGAGAGAGGGGGAGATGTGGAGTAGAGAGGGGGAGATGTGGAGTAGAGAGGAAAGGAGAGAGGGGGAGATGTGGAGTAGAGAGGAAAGGAGAGAGGGGGAGATGTGGAGTAGAGAGGAAAGGATGGGAGTTGGATGGAATGGAAATGTGAGGAGCGAGGGATAACAGGGAGAGGTAAAGTCTCACCTGAGTCTCCCAGGACATGGCTGATCACACAGCTGTTTGACATGGTTTCACTCTCTGTGATTAATTAATTAATTTATTTCATCTTTATTTAACCAGGTAGGCCAGTTGAGAACAAGTTCTCATTTACAACTGCGACCTGAATGTCTGGTTTCATAACCACGTCTTTATACCGATTCGATGACGATGAGACGGGAGATGGGAATCAATGGAAACATTTATCTAGAACGTGCTCGGTGTCCACACACACACACAACTCCCATGATGCATCACGGCACAATCCCAATACACCACACTCTCCATCGCACAGTTCACATGATGGAAGGAGAGATGGAGAAAGTGAAAGAGAGAGAAATGATAGAGGGAAGAGCAGGGAAGGGATCCAGTGAGTGACTGCTTCATGACCGAGCTGAATTATAGCCTTGTCACTTCCCATCCCATCTGTCTCTCACACAAACCCAGAGATGGAGAGGAATCTCAAATCTAAATTCCTCCAGTGCTTCCGGTACATTTGGCATTCTGTGTGTTTTGAAGGAGGGGGGGGGGGGAGAGACGAGAACTTTCTCTCTGACAAGACATGAGAGTTGTTCTGTTCTGTCCTCTCTCTCTCTCTCCTTGAAGTTAGACCTTAAGAGTTTAACTTTCACTTTGCTCAGAGTTGCACGCAAATATGAGTGTTATATTAAGTTACCACAACGCTGTCTGAGACAAGCTGGGATGTTTTGATGCCTCAGCTGTGATCTTTGGGAGAGTAGAGTCACATCGGCCCTTAAACAGTGGAGGCTCCTCAGAGGAGGAAGGGGAGGACCATCTTCTTCAGGGAATTTCAATTTCATAAAAATCTAAATAGTGAAACATCCTTTTTAGATAAAACTATACTAAATATGTTCACGTCACCAAATAATTGGTTAAAACACACTGTTTTGCAATGAAGGTTTAGAGTAGCCTCAACAGCACTCTGTAGGGTAGCACCATGGTGTAGCTGGAGGACAGCTAGCTTCCATCCTCCTATGGGTAAATTGACTTCAATACAAAACCTAGGAGGCTCTTGATTCTAACCATCTTCCATAGACTTACAGAGTAATTATGACAACTTCTGGAGGAAGTCCTCTAACCTAGCAGAGCTCTTGCAACATGAACTGACATGTTCTCCACCCAATCAAAGGATCAGATAATTCATCTAGTACTGAAAGCATAAGCTACAGCTAGCCGGCAATGCAGTGCAGAAAATGTGGTGAGTAGTGGACTCAAAGAGAGAGAAAGTCAATAGTTGAACAGTATTCAACAAATTTCCTTTCTTCCAAAATGAAGGAGAAGCAAGAGAAAGAGAGAGAAAGAGAGAGAGAGATTCGACTCAAACAGAAGAGGGACGCTATGTTAGCTAGCTGGCTATAACAGAGGGATGCAATGTTAGCTAGCTGGCTATAACAGAGGGACACTATGTTAGCTAGCTGGCTATAACAGAGGGATGCTATGTTAGCTAGCTGGCTATAACAGAGGGATGCTATGTTAGCTAGTTGGCTATAACAGAGGGATGCTATGTTAGCTAGCTGGCTATAACTATCCAACACAACACTGGAACTGTTCCAAATCAAGGTAAGATTTTGGTTGTATTAATTTATTGCCACCAGGGGCCCGCCAGTTTAACTGCTAAATAGCTTTCTGACTGTACACTGTACTGCAGGATTGCAGCGGGTTTACTAACACGTTAGTTCCAGTAGCTATGTTGACTATGATGTTACTATGGTAACAACGATGTAGGCCGTGTGTAGCGGTAGCAGGCATGACAGTGATATGATGGTGCATAGCGGTTAGCGGGTTAGCAGTCATGATATGAAGGTTTGGCTTGGAAAGGTTTTTTTTCGCCTGGTCCCAGACAACTGATGTGCACGGAAGTCCACAAGCGAAGGGAAAAGGTGAGAGGAGGAAGTTGCGAGGAGCAATTATGTATACAACGAGGAAAAGTGTTCATGCTGTTTTTATGTGGCTGCTATGAAAGTGAACTGTTTGCGTTTGATCAGAAGGGTATATTCATTCCGTCGATTCAGTTGAAAAATGTTTAATAAACGAGAGCAAACGGAATGAAATGGGGATAAACATTATGAATTTGTCCAATAGAAACTCTAAATTGCATCTGACTAATGATCAGCTAGATGCAGGCAAGAGTGTGCAAGACGGTATTTTATGAATTTTTTATTTAACTTTTATTTAACTAGCCAAGTCAGTTAAGAACAAATACTTATTTTCAATGACGGCCGAGGAACAGTGGGTTAATAACTGCCTCGTTACCTGCCTTGTGAAGAGTGCACGACAAAGCCTATTCCCCCTCAGGAAATGAAAAAGATTTGTCATGGGTCCTCAGATCCTTAAAAGGTTCTACAGCTGCAACATCGAGAGCATCCTGACCGGTCGCATCACTGCCTGGTACGGCAATTGCTCGGCCTACGACTGCAAGGCACTACAGAGGGTAGTGCGTACATCCCAGTACATCATTGGGGTTAAGCTGCCTGCCATCCAGGACCTCTACACCAGGCTGTGTCAGAGGAAGGCCCTAAAAATGGTCAAAGACCCCAGCCAGCCCAGTCATAGACTGTTCTCTCTACTACCGCATGGCAAGCGGTACCGGAGTGCCAAGTCTAGGACAAAAAAAAAACCCAAGCCATAAGACTCCTGAACAGGTAATCAAAGGACTACCCAGACTATTTGCATTGTGTGCCCCCCCACCCCTCTTTTACACTGC
The DNA here is from genome assembly GCF_045791955.1 of Oncorhynchus clarkii lewisi. Taxonomy (NCBI): domain Eukaryota; kingdom Metazoa; phylum Chordata; class Actinopteri; order Salmoniformes; family Salmonidae; genus Oncorhynchus; species Oncorhynchus clarkii. The sequence continues at coordinate 6,975,515 of NC_092154.1, forward strand.
TGCTACTCTGTTTATCATATATGCATAGTCACTTTAACTATACATTCATGTACATACTACCTCAATCAGCCTGTATCTAGCCTCTCTACTGTATATAGCATCTCTACTGTATATAGCCTCTCTACTGTATATAGCCACTCTACTGTATATAGCCTCACTACTGTTATAGCCTCACTACTGTATATAGCCTCTCTACTGTATATAGCCTCTCTACTGTATATAGCCTGTCTACTGTATATAGCCTCTCTACTGTATATAACCTCTCTACTGTTATAGCCTCGCTACTGTATATAGCCTCTCTACTGTATATAGCCTCTCTACTGTATATAGCCTCTCTACTGTATATAACCTCTACTGTATATAGTCTCTCTACTGTATATAGCCTCTCTACCGTATATAGCATCTCTACTGTATATAACCTCTACTGTATATAGCCTCTCTACTGTATATAGCCTCTCTACTGTATATAGCCTCTCTACTGTATATAGCCTCTCTACTGCTCTCTACCTCATATAGCCTCTCTACTGTATATAGCCTCTCTACTGTATATAGCCTCTCTACTGTATATAGCCTCACTACTGTATATAGCCTCTCTACTGTATATAGCCTCTCTACTGTATATAGCCTCACTACTGTATATAGCCTCTCTACTGTATATAGCCTCTCTACTGTATATAGCCTCTCTACTGTATATAGCCTCACCACTCCACCATTCCACCATTCCACCACTCCAAAACTCCACCATTCCAACATTCCACCATTCCACAACTTCACCCCTCCATCCCTCCACTATTCCACCCATTCCACCACTCCACCTCTCCACCATTCCAACCCTCCACCCCTCCAACATTCAACACTCCACCAATCCAACATTCCACCCAGTCCAACATTCCACCACTCCAACATTCCACACTCCACCACTCCAACATTCCACACTCCACCACTCCACCACTCCACACCTCCAACATTCCACACTCCACCACTCCAACATTCCACCCAATCCAACATTCCACCACTCCAACATTCCACACTCCACCACTACAACATACCACCACTTCAACATTCCACCACTCCACCATTCCAACATTTCACCACTCCAACATTTATTCACTCCACCACTCCAACATTCCACCATTCCACCACTCCACCACTCCAACATTCCACCACTCCAACATTCCACACTCCACCACTCCACACCTCCAACATTCCAAACTCCACCACTCCAACGTTCCACCCAGTCCAACATTCCACCATTCCACCACTCCAAAACTCCACCATTCCAACATTCCACCATTCCACAACTTCACCCCTCCATCCCTCCACTATTCCACCCATTCCACCACTCCACCTCTCCACCATTCCAACCCTCCACCCCTCCAACATTCAACACTCCACCAATCCAACATTCCACCCAGTCCAACATTCCACCACTCCAACATTCCACACTCCACCACTCCAACATTCCACACTCCACCACTCCACCACTCCACACCTCCAACATTCCACACTCCACCACTCCAACATTCCACCCAGTCCAACATTCCACCACTCCAACATTCCACACTCCACCACTACAACATACCACCACTTCAACATTCCACCACTCCACCATTCCAACATTTCACCACTCCAACATTTATTCACTCCACCACTCCAACATTCCACCATTCCACCACTCCAACATTCCACCACTCCACCACTCCAACATTCCACCACTCCAACATTCCACACTCCACCACTCCACACCTCCAACATTCCAAACTCCACCACTCCAACATTCCAACCAGTCCAACATTCCACCACTCCAACATTCCACACTCCACCACTACAACATACCACCACTCCAACATTCCACCACTCCACCATTCCAACATTCCACCACTCCAACATTTCTTCACTCCGCCACTCCAACATTCCACCATTCCACCACTCCAACATTCCACACTCCACCACTCCACCACTCCAACATTCCACCATTCCACCACTCCAACATTCCACCACTCCACCACTCCACCATTCCAACATTCCACCACTCCACCATTCCACCACTCCAACATTCCACCACTCCACCACTCCACCATTCCAACATTCCACCACTCCAACATTCCACCACTCCCCCATTCCACCCACTCTAACATTCCACCACTCCACCACTCCACCACTCCACCCACTCTACCACTCCCCCACTCCACCACTCCAACATTCCACCACTCCAACATTCCACCACTCCACCATTCCACCCACTCCACCATTCCACCCACTCCACCACTCCACCACTCCAACATTCCACCACTCCACCATTCCAACACTCCACCACTCCACCATTCCACCCACTCCAACATTCCACCACTCCACCATTCCACCTACTCCACCACTCCAAAACTCCAACACTCCACAACGCCACCATTCCACCCACTCCACGACACCACCATTCCACCCACTCCACCCACTCCACCACTCCACCATTCCACCACTCCACCATTCCACCCACTCCAACACTCCACCACTCCACCATTCCTCCATTCCACCATTCCACCACTCCACCACTCCAAAATTCCACCACCACCATTCCACCCACTCCACCATTCTTCCGACTACAACATTCCACCACTCCACCATTCCACCACTCCACCGTTCCAACATTCCACCACTCCAACATTCCACCACTCCACCACTCCACCATTCCAACATTCCACCACTCCACCATTCCACCACTCCAACATTCCACCACTCCACCACTCCACCATTCCAACATTCCACCACTCCAACATTCCACCACTCCCCCATTCCACCCACTCTAACATTCCACCACTCCACCACTCCACCACTCCACCCACTCTACCATTCCCCCACTCCACCACTCCAACATTCCACCACTCCCCCATTCCACTCACTCCAACATTCCACCTCTCCACCACTCCACCCACTCTACCACTCCATCACTCCACAAGGGAAAGTGTTTAAATATGGGTGTTGTTTAAATATAGAATATATTTGTGCTGCGTAGAGTTCGGAATCACCACGCAGTGCATCGGGTTTCATCGCTTGGACCATCACTGCTCCCAAATCAAATGGTATCGGTCTCATACACATATTTACCAGATGTTACTGCGGGTGCAACCCACAGCGCGCTTACGGCTGGGACAGAGGAACGTCACTAAGCAACGCGCCGTTTGCTCAATACCCGGAGTGCTGCATCTGGCGGTGCTATTAGATTGAAGGAATGAAACCGAGTCTCATGCTTATCACTTGTGGAAGGCGAGACGTCCAGCAAAGGTGCACATATAGACTGTACTATATTGACTCAGTTTTACAAATCTTTTGAGAGTATTTTAACTTATTGTATTGTTTGTTGGTTTGGCAATGCCACTGTCAAGACAGATAAATATGTTGAGAAGGATTATCACCACAGCAAGCAAGGTACTTGGAGTCAAACAGACAGGCCTGGATGAGATCTTTAAGGTCAGGGCCCTCAGCAAGGTACTTGGAGTCAAACAGACAGGCCTGGATGAGATCTTTAAGGTCAGGGCCCTCAGCAAGGTACTTGGAGTCAAACAGACAGGCCTGGATGAGCTCTTTAAGGTCAGGGCCCTCCCCAAGGTACTTGGAGTCAAACAGACAGGCCTGGATGAGATCTTTAAGGTCAGGGCCCTCCCCAAAGTACTAGGAGTCAAACAGACAGGCCTGGAGGAGATCTTTAATAAGGTCAGGGCCCTCCCCAAAGTACTAGGAGTCAATCAGACAGGCCTGGAGGAGATCTTTAAGGTCAGGGCCCTCAGCAAGGTACGTGGAGTCAAACAGACAGGCCTGGATGAGATCTTTAAGGTCAGGGCCCTCCCCAAGGTACTTGGAGTCAAACAGACAGGCTTGGATGAGATCTTTTAAGGTCAGGGCCCTCAGCAAGGTACGTGGAGTCAAACAGACAGGCCTGGATGAGATCTTTAAGGTCAGGGCCCTCCCCAAGGTACTTGGAGTCAAACAGACAGGCCTGGATGAGATCTTTAAGGTCAGGGCTCTCCCCAAAGTACTAGGAGTCAAACAGACAGGCCTGAAGGAGATCTTTAAGGTCAAGGCCCTCCCCAAAGTACTAGGAGTCAATCAGACAGGCCTGGAGGAGATCTTTAAGGTCAGGGCCCTCCGCAAGGCTCACAAAATCATTTTAGACCCAAGCCACCCCAAGTACCTGGACTTTGAACTACTCCCATCTGGGCGCAGGGGAGACCCCTCAGCAGGAAAAACACAACTAGACAATAATTTGTGCCAGGTGTGATATCCCTCCTAAATAGCTCTGGCGAATGTTCCTATACACCCAGTAAGGCCAGCAGGCTAATGTTCCTATCGATTCTGTAAGGCCAGCAGGCTAGTCTTTAAAAGTTATATTTCTTTATTTATTATAATTATTATTATTTATTTATGTTATTGGTATGTAACTGTTATGAAAGTAGTATTGACAATTTTGTTGGCCGGGATCATATATGGGACTCCTCATTGCATGTTGTAACCTTCCTTCCTTCCTTCCTTCCTTCCTTCCTTCCTTCCTTCCTTCCTTCCTTCCTTCCTTCCTTCCTTCCTTCCTTCCTTCCTTCCTTCCTTCCTTCCTTCCTTCTTTCCTTCCTTCCTTCCTTCCTTCCTTCCTTCCTTCCTTCCTTCCTTCAGGAATCAGTAGTTATAGTCATAACGTCAAATCTTATAGCTCATCTCATGCTGCTGCTCACATTTTGCCATGAGGCTGAGTGTGAATTTTGCTGTTTTAAAGCAAATTTCCTGTAATCTTGCAAATGTTCCTAACATGTGCTATCAGGGGGGGCTCTGACCTCTAGGGGGCCAATAACCCCTCCCTCTAAAAAGGGTCCAGGAACCCTCAAAACCCCCTCCCCCCCTAAAAAAGGGGCCAAGAACCCCCCCAAAAACCCCCCTGACCTAAAAAGGGTCCAGGAACCCCCAAAAAACAACCCCCCCCCCTAAAAAAGGGGCCAAGAACCCCCAAAAAACAAACCCCCAAAAATGGGCACCCCGGGGCACATGACCTGCGTCCCCATTCGGTAATCCGTCCCCCGTTCCTTCCTATCCTCCAAAACAAGGCTGTAGTACTTTCTGTGCAGCTGAATAAAATAGAAGACGAATGAATTTCAGCTCTATCAAGACATCGTGTATTTGTCTCTCTTGCCCTTTTCTTCACTGACGTTTAAAGTTCCATCTCAGTCACTTTGTCTGCCAGAACACTGAGACCAAAGCCTCACAACTCACAGACTGATCGTCATTATCACAGCCTTTGGACTGGCACCACATTTTGTGTGTAGTGTGTGTGTGTGTGTGTGTGTGTGTGTGTGTGTGTGTGTGTGTGTGTGTGTGTGTTTGAGGTGTGTGTGTTTGAGGTGTGAGTGTGTGTTTGAGAGTTTTATTTGACTGTTTCACTGCAGTGTGTGTGTGTGTGTGTGTGTGTGTGTGTGTTTGTGTGTGTTTGTCTTTGAGATGTGTGTGTGTGTTTTTTCTTGGACTGTGTCACCACGGTGTGTGTGTGTGTTTGAGGTGTGTGTGTGTGTGTGTGTGTTTGTTGGTGCGTGTGTGTGTGTGTTTGAGTGTCTTGTTGGACTGTGTCACCACAGTGTGTGCTTGTGTGTTTGAAGTGTGTGTGTTTGTGTGTTTGTGTGTGTTTAAGTGTCTTGTTGGACTGTTTCACCGCAGGGCTAAGAACCATAATGAGCATGTATTCATTGAGATGCAGGGAGGGGAGACTCCGTAACGGAACACCATCGCTGACAGTGTTAGTGTTTCGATGCAGGGAGGGGAGATTCCGTAACGGAACACCATCGCTGACAGTGTTAGTGTTTCGATGCAGGGAGGGGAGACTCCGTAACGGAGCACCATCACTGACAGTGTTTAGATGCAGGGAGGGGAGACTCCGTAACGGAACACCGTCGCTGACAGTGTTTAGATGCAGGGAGGGGAGACTCCGTAACGGAACACCGTCGCTGAAAGTGTTTAGATGCAGGGAGGGAAGACTCCGTAACGGAACACCGTCGCTGACAGTGTTTAGATGCAGGGAGGGGAGATTCCGTAACGGAACACCATCGATGACAGTGTTTAGATGCAGGGAGGGAAGACTCCGTAACGGAACACCGTCGCTGACAGTGTTAGTGTTTAGATGCAGGGAGGGGAGACTCCGTAACGGAGCACCATCGCTCACAGTGTTTAGAAGCAGGGAGGGGAGATTCCGTAACGGAACAACGTCGCTGACAGTGTTTAGATGCAGGGAGGGGAGATTCCATAAAGGAACAACGTCGCTGACAGTGTTAGTGTTTAGATGCAGGGAGGGGAGATTCCGTAATGGAACAACGTCGCTGAAAGTGTTAGTGTTTAGATGCAGGGAGGGGAGATTCCGTAACGGAACAACGTCGCTGACAGTGTTTAGATGCAGGGAGGGGAGATTCCGTAACGGAACACCGTCGCTGACAGTGTTTAGATGCAGGGAGGGGAGATTCCGTAACGGAACAACATCGCTGAAAGTGTTAGTGTTTAGATGCAGGGAGGGGAGATTCCGTAACGGAACAACGTCACTGACAGTGTTTAGATGGAGGGAGGGGAGATTCCGTAATTTAACCTCCCGACAGCGGGTAGAGGGAGTGGGATGTGGGGGGGTGTGTGTGTATGAGTGGGTGTAACAGCGGATGTGGAATCACACTGAACATCAGGTTTGTCTCAGGCCTCCATACTTCATCCAAATGGAGGGAAGATCCTACACTCATCTGTACAGACCCGCTGTGGTACGCCGGAGGGCTACAGAACTATTCAGACCCGCTATGCTACACCGGAAGGCTACAGAACTATACAGACCCACTCTGGTACACAGGAAGGCTACAGAACTATACAGACCCACTCTGGTACACAGGAAGGCTACAGAACTATACAGACCCACTATGGTACACCGGATGGCAACAGAACTATACAGACCCACTATGGTACACCGGAAGGCTACAGAACTATACAGACCCACTCTGGTACACAGGAAGGCTACAGAACTATACAGACCCGCTATGGTACACCGGAAGGTTACAGAACTATTCAGACCCGCTATGCTACACCGGAAGGTTACAGAACTATACAGACCCACTCAGGAACACAGGATAGCTACAGAACTATACAGACCCACTATGGTACACCGGATGGCAACAGAACTTTGCAGACCCACTCAGGTACACAGGATAGCTACAGAACTATACAGACCCACTATGGTACACCGGATGCCTGCAGAATCACTTGTCTTCTATACCACTTCTTCTGTGCGACTTTTCATCTTGTCACCGATACTGACTGAAGTCACCATACCTATTGGGCCAAACAGCAATGAGTGGGGAATTTTCACGGTCACTACCTTTACAGCTTTAGCTTTAATAAATTAGTTGATTTCAACAAATCTCTGAAGACTTCAGGCAGTACTTCCCCCATCTATAACTCTGGCATAGCTTCAGAAATGATGTGGCAGGCTTCACATATTTAGTCTAGCTCCTCTTGATTGTTCACCCATGGTGAATCCAGGGTGTTATAAATAGCATGGTGAAATTGTCGCGCCCTGACCTTGGAGATCCTTTTCGTGTCTCTATTTTGGTTTGGTCAGGGCATGAGATGGGATGGGCGTTTCTATGTTTTGAGTTTCTATGATTTTTGATCTCTATGTTTTGGCCAGGTATGGTTCTCAATCAGGGACAGCTGTCTATCGTTGTCTCTGATTGGGAACCATACTTAGGTACCCTTTTTCCCACCTGTGTTTGTGGGAAGTTGACTTTCTTTATGGCACTTAGCCTTAAGCTTCACGATTTTGTTTTGTAGTGTGTATTGTTTTGTTCGGCAACTTTTTCTTAATTAAAGAACATGTACGATAACGACCCTGCACCTTGGTCCGCTCCTTTCAACAGTCGTGACAGAACTTCCCACCAACATCGGACCAAGTAGCGTTTAGGAATGGACATGGGAGGACATCCTGGACGGCAAGGGATTCTACACATGGGAGGAGATCCTGGCCGGAAACGATCGCCTGCCCCTGGGAGCAGGTAGCGGCAGAGAGGCATCGTTATGAGGGAACACGGCTGGCAAGGAAGCCCGAAAGGCAGCTCCCAATTTTTGGGGGGGGCACACGGGGAGTGTGGCGGAGTCAGGTTGGAGACCTGAGCCCACTCTCCGTGCTTACCATGGTGAGCATGCGACTGGTCAGGCCCCGTGCGATGGGGTGATGCGCACGGTGTCGAGGCGGGAGCATTCACAGGCCGGTGTGCTCGGTGCCAGCGTCCCGCATTTGCTGGATGGAAGCGGGCATCCAGCCAGAACGGGTGGTGCCAGCTCTGCGCTCGAGACCGCCAGTGCGCCTCCACGGCCCAGTGTATCCGGTGCCTCGGCCAAGGAAGAGGCCTCCTGTATGTCTCCCCAGCCTGGTGAGTCCTGTGCCTGTTCTCTGAACCAGGTCTCTTGTGTGTCTCCCCAGCCTGGTGAGTCCTGTGCCGCCCTTCAGTCCGGAGCTTCCAGAGGCGCCCTTCAGTCCGGGGCCCGCTACGAGGGTCCCCAGTCCCGGGCCTGCTACCAGGGTCCCCAGTCCCGGGTCGGCGGCGAGGGTCCCCGCTCTAGAGGCGCCACCTAAGTGGGCCAAGCCAGAGGTGGAGCGGGGTCTACGTCCCACACCAGAGCAGCCACCGCGGATAGATGCCCACCCATACCCTCCCCTATAGATTTAGGTTTTGCGGCCGGAGTTCGCACCTTTGGGGGGGGGGGGGGGGGGGGGGTTAGGGTGGGCATGTCTGTGTCTTGTGTGTCTCAATCAGGGACAGCTGTCTATCGTTGTCTCTGAACCATACTTAGGTACCCTTTTTCCCACCTGTGTTTGTGGGAAGTTTTTATTTTTCTTAATTAAAGAACCTGTGTGCTCAACACGCTGCACCTTGGTCCGCTCCTTTCAACAGCCGTGACAGAAATCAAGGTATTAAAAATAGCATGGTAAATCTAGGGGATGGTAAATAGCATGGTGAATCTAGGGGGTGGTAAATAGCATGGTGAATCTAGGGGGTGGTAAATAGCATGGTGAATCTAGGGGGTGGTAAATAGCATGGTGAATCTAGGGTGATATAAATAGCATGGTGAATCTAGGGTGATATAAATAGCATGGTGAATCTAGGGTGTTATAAATAGCATGGTGAATCTAGGGGGTGGTAAATAGCATGGTGAATCTAGGGTGTTATAAATATAATGGTGAATCCAGTGTGTTATGAATAGCATGGTGAATCTAGGGTGTTATAAATATAATGGTGAATCTAGGGTGTGCATGAGAGAGAGCTGGGTGGTGCTGGTCAGTTGAACTCATGTTTGACACGCAGGGCTGAGAGATGAGATAGCTGGATGGTGCTGGTCAGGTGACCTCATGTTTGACACGCAGGGCTGAGAGATGAGATAGCTGAGTGGTGCTGGTCAGGTGACCTCATGTTTGACACGCAGGGCTCAGAGATGAGATAGCTGAGTGGTGCTGGTCAGTTGACCTCATGTTTGACACGCAGGGCTGAGAGATGAGATAGCTGGGTGGTGCTGGGCAGTTGACCTCATGTTTGACACGCAGGGCTGAGAGATGAGATAGCTGGATGGTGCTGGTCAGGTGACCTCATGTTTGACACGCAGGGCTGAGAGATGAGATAGCTGAGTGGTGCTGGTCAGGTGACCTCATGTTTGACACGCAGGGCTCAGAGATGAGATAGCTGAGTGGTGCTGGTCAGTTGACCTCATGTTTGACACGCAGGGCTGAGAGATGAGATAGCTGGGTGGTGCTGGGCAGTTGACCTCATGTTTGACACGCAGGGCTGAGAGATGAGATAGCTGGATGGTGCTGGTCAGGTGACCTCATGTTTGACACGCAGGGCTGAGAGATGAGATAGCTGGGTGGTGCTGGGCAGTTGACCTCATGTTTGACACGCAGGGCTGAGAGATGAGATAGCTGGATGGTGCTGGTCAGGTGACCTCATGTTTGACACGCAGGGCTGAGAGATGAGATAGCTGAGTGGTGCTGGTCAGGTGACCTCATGTTTGACACGCAGGGCTCAGAGATGAGATAGCTGAGTGGTGCTGGTCAGTTGACCTCATGTTTGACACGCAGGGCTGAGAGATGAGATAGCTGGGTGGTGCTGGGCAGTTGACCTCATGTTTGACACGCAGGGCTGAGAGATGAGATAGCTGGATGGTGCTGGTCAGGTGACCTCATGTTTGACACGCAGGGCTGAGAGATGAGATAGCTGAGTGGTGCTGGTCAGGTGACCTCATGTTTGACACGCAGGGCTCAGAGATGAGATAGCTGAGTGGTGCTGGTCAGTTGACCTCATGTTTGACACGCAGGGCTGAGAGATGAGATAGCTGGGTGGTGCTGGGCAGTTGACCTCATGTTTGACACGCAGGGCTGAGAGATGAGATAGCTGGATGGTGCTGGTCAGGTGACCTCATGTTTGACACGCAGGGCTGAGAGATGAGATAGCTGGGTGGTGCTGGGCAGTTGACCTCATGTTTGACACGCAGGGCTGAGAGATGAGATAGCTGGATGGTGCTGGTCAGGTGACCTCATGTTTGACACGCAGGGCTGAGAGATGAGATAGCTGGATGGTGTTGGTCAGGTGACCTCATGTTTGACACGCAGGGCTGAGAGATGAGATAGCTGAGTGTCTGGTTATCCTTCCTTGTTAATCTAGGAGATGTATGTCTTGTCCGAGCTCTGTAATCTCTGAGATGGATTTCCTCTTGAGGCCATGGGCCAAGAACTCTCTCCACCCACACTGTGGTTTGTTTTCACAAATTGCAACCTATTCCCTACATAGTACACCACTTTTGACCAGAACCCAGTTGTGCACTATTTTGGAAACGTAGGGATATTGTCAAAAGAAGTGCACAATGTAGGGAATAGGTTTCAATTTGGGGAAAAGCCCACTGACTGACTGGGCGAAGATGACTCAGGAGCACATCAGGTCACGAGCCTAGTCCCAGATCTGCCGGTGCTGTCATGCCAACTCTTATGGCCACTGTCATGGCTAACTAGACTGTACTATACAGCAACTCCTATGGCCACTGTCATGGCTAACTAGCCTATACTATACAGCAACTCTTATGGCCACTGTCATGGCTAACTAGCCTATACTATACAGCAACTCCTATGACCACTGTCATGGCTAACTAGCCTATACTATACAGCAACTCCTATGGCCATTGTCATGGCTAACTAGCCTATACAGGAACTCCTATGGCCACTGTCATGGCCAATTAGCCTATACTATACAGCAACTCTTATGGCCACTGTCATGGATAACAAGCCTATAATATACAGCAACTACTATGGCCATTGTCATGGCTATCTAGCCTATACAGCAACGATTATGGCCACTGTCATGGCTAACTAGCCTATACTATACAGCAACTCCTATGGCCACTGTCATGGCTAACTAGCCTATACTATACAGCAATTCCTATGACCACTGTCATGGCTAACTAACCTATAATATACAGCAACTACTATGGCCATTGTCATGGCTATCTAGCCTATGCTATACAGCACAAATAGATCTGGGACCAGGCTATCAGGTCACTACTGATCTGACTAAGTTCATTAGCTCCTGTGCCATAAACCTAGGCAGGGGTCGAAGGTCAGGTTTACCCACAGAGAGGATACATGAGGATCAATATTGTTAAAAGTGGCATCAGACCATAAGTATCCCAATAATCTGTATAGTTATCACAGAGCCATTGATTTTACTACAGGGGGCTAAATCAGGATCACACAGAGTATTTCTTGGTAGTCTTAAACAAATCTACTAAATCTACTAAAATCTACTAAAGTTAACACCTCACAAACAAGGTTATGCAATTATAAAAAGAAGACGCCTGAACCATGTCAGATATAACTGTAACGATCGTTGTTGGAAGGATGGTCAGACCAAGATGTTAATAATTTTTATTTTTGATAACCGGCACAAAACAAGAAAGAGTAACAAACGAAACGTACAGCTTTGTAGGGCCTAAAAAGCTACAATACAAAATCCCACAAACAACAGGTGGGAAAGGGCTGCCTAAATATGATCCTCAATCAGAGACAACGATAGACAGCTGCCTCTGATTGGGAACCATACCAGGCCAACATAGAAAATAAAAAACTAGACTACCCACCCTAGTCACTCCCGAACCTAACCTAAATAGAGAAATTAAAGGTTCTCTAAGGTCAGGGTGTGACAATAACAAAGATATATAGAGTTGAAATGTGATATATTTTGAGTTTGCATCTCAATATTACACTTGAAATACAGAAGACTGAAATATAACAAAACCCGTTTGACTTAGAAACATCGGATATTCCACTTTAAAAAATATATATGTTTATTTATTATGAAATTAACAAAAAATATGTATAACATTCTACTGACGAGGCCACTAAATCAATTCACTGGAGGAAAGTGATTTACTAAAGATCTCTCGGTGATTAGATGACAGGAGGAGGATGTTTAAGGATACGTGGAGATGACAGAGAGAAAGAGAAAGCTACTTCAGACTAATGAGATGCAACTGGAGCCAAGTGACAAGACATGTCAGAGACTAGGTGGCCTTGAGTCAAGGATATTTTCTCCTAAGAGCTGCCATGTCTGTTCTATTTCAGGATGAAAGCATTTACCTCCTTTAACAGCAAGTCTTTCATCCACAAGTTCAGGTGTGCTCCGTTCCCACACACACACACACACACACACACACACACACACACACACACACACACACACACACACACACACACACACACACACACACACACACACACACACACACACACACACACACACTGATTCAGGTACGCTCTGAGCCCTGACGCCCACAGAGAGGGTCTCTTAGGACTCATTAACAGGAGTTTATCTGGAGTTTACCTCACACCTGTAGGCCCGTGCACACACACACACGCACGTGCACACAGACACAGACACAGACACACGCACAAGCACATACCTGCAGGCATTAGGATGAGCAACCCAAACAGTAGCAGGTTTTGGAAAGATGCCACTGTTTGAGATGATTGATTGATTTGATTTGATTTGTCCGTTCAAAAAATACATCTGTAAGTTGGTCTACACACGTAACAAACATGTGACCGGGATGGAATAAATAATAAAGGCAGAGACTGACAGTATTTCCAACAACAAATGTTTCAAAATGAACATGCAGTAAGTATATCATTTGTATTTGTCCTTAATTTAATTAACCGGGAAAGTCAGTTAAGAACAAATTCTTATTTACAATGACGGCCTACCCCGGCCGACGCTGGACAAGGTGTACACCGCCCTATCTATGGGGCTCCCACTCACGGCCCGGTTGTGATACAGCCTGGAATTGAACCAGGGTCTGTAGTGACGCCTCCAGCACTGAGACGCAGTGCCTTAGACCTCTGCGCCACTCGGGCCTTGTCCAATCAAATTCATTTTCCTAGCACTAATACAGTATTGTATTTCAATTAAAACCATATTCATATTAACCTTCCTCTGGGAATGCTAACGATCCATTAACATGTCATTATATCAGTACTGAATAATAACAGACAGAGAATATTCACATTAGGGCTGCTAACTCTTCCTTAGTGTTATAGGGATGCTAACTCTTCATTAGTGCTATTGGGCTGCTAACTCTTCATTAGTGCTATAGGCTCTGCTAACTCTTCATTAGTGTTATAGGGTTGCTAACTCTTCATTAGTGTTACAGGGATGCTAACTCTTCATTAGTGCTATAGGGATGCTAACTCTTCATTAGTGTTATAGGGATGCTAACTCTTCATTAGTACTATAGGGATGCTAACTCTTCATTAGTGCTATAGGGATGCTAACTCTTCATTAGTGTTATAGGGATGCTAACTCTTCATCAGTGTTATAGGGATGCTAATTCTTCATTAGTCTTATAAGGATGCTAATTATTCATATGCTAACTCTTCATTAGTGCAATAGGGATGCTAACTCTTCATTAGTGCTATAGGGATGCTAACTCTTCATTAGTGTTATAGGGTTGCTAACTCTTCATTAGTGTTATAGGGATGCTAACACTTCATTAGTGTTATAGGGATGCTAACTCTTCATTAGTGTTATAGGGATGCTAACCCTTCATTAGTGCTATAGGCATGCTAACACTTCATTAGTGCTATAGGGATGCTAACACTTCATTAGTGTTACAGGGATGCTAACTCTTCATTAGTGTTATAGGGATGCTAACTCTTCATTAGTGTTATAGGGATGCTAATTCTTCATTAGTCTTATAGGGAAGCAAATTCTTCATTAGTGCTATAGGGATGCTAACTCTTCATTAGTGTTATAAGGATGCTAACTCTTCATTAGTGTTATAGGGCTGCTAACTCTTCATTAGTGTTATAGGGATGCTAACTCTTCATTAGTACTATAGGGATGCTAACTCTTCATTAGTGCTATAGGGATGCTAACTCTTCATTAGTGTTATAGGGATGCTAACTCTTCATTAGTGCTATAGGGATGCTAACTCTTCATTAGTGTCATAGGGATAGTAACTCTTCATTAGTGTTACAGGGATGCTAACTCTTCATTAGTGTTGTAGGGCTGCTAACACTTCATTAGTGCAATAGGGATGCTAACAATTCATTAGTACTATAGGGATGCTAACACTTCATTAGTGCTATAGGGATGCTAACTCTTAATTAGTGTTATAGGGATGCTAACTCTTCATTAGTGTTATAGGGATGCTAACTCTTCATTAGTACTATAGGGATGCTAACTCTTCATTAGTGCTATAGGGATGCTAACTCTTCATTAGTGTTATAGGGATGCTAACTCTTCATTAGTGCTATAGGGATGCTAACTCTTCATTAGTGTCATAGGGATAGTAACTCTTCATTAGTGTTACAGGGATGCTAACTCTTCATTAGTGTTGTAGGGCTGCTAACACTTCATTAGTGCAATAGGGATGCTAACAATTCATTAGTACTATAGGGATGCTAACACTTCATTAGTGCTATAGGGATGCTAACTCTTAATTAGTGTTATAGGGATGCTAACTCTTCATTAGTGCTATAGCGATGCTAACTCTTCATTAGTGTTACAGGGATGCTAACTCTTCATTAGTGCTATAGGGATGCTAACTATTCATTAGTGCTATAGGGATGCTAACTCTTCATTAGTGTTACAGGGATGCTAACTCTTCATTAGTGCTATAGTGATGCTAACACTTCATTAGTGTTATGCTATAGGGATGCTAACTCTTCATTAGTGTTATAGGGATGCTAACTCTTCATTAGTGTTCTAGGGATGCTAACTCTTCATTAGTGCTATAGTGATGCTAACACTTCATTAGTGTTATGCTATAGGGATGCTAACTCTTCATTAGTGTTATAGGGATGCTAACTCTTCATTAGTGTTATAGGGATGCTAACTCTTCATTAGTGCTATAGGGATGCTAACTCTTCATTAGAGCTATAGGGTGGCTAACTGTTCTGGTCTGTAGGGGGATGGAAGTCACACCGAGGGTCCGTCCCAAAAGGCACACTATTTTCTATATATTGCACTTATTAAGACCAGGGCCCTAATCTAAAGTAGTGCACTAAGTAGGGAATAGGGTGCCATTGGGACACCTCGTCCCGGGGGCAGATACTGCAGCTGTTATCATACAGGATAACATAGAAGATACTCTACTTCTTGTTTTTTCTCTCTACCTGCACTGTAATGGTTCTCATTTTCACCTGTAATGGTTCTCATTTCCATTTGTAATGGTTCTCATTTCCACCTGTAATGGTTCTCATTTCCACCTGTAATGATTTTCCTTTCCACCTGTAATTGTTCTCATTTCACCTGTAATGGTTCTCATTTTCCCTTGTAATGGTTCTCATTTTCACCTGTAATGGTTCTCATTTTCACCTGTAATGGATCTCATTTTCACCTGTAATGGTTCTCATTTTTCCCTATAATGGTTCTTATTTTCACCTGTAATGGTTCTCATTTTCACTTGTAATGATTTTCCTTTCCACCTGTAATTGTTCTCAGTTCACCTGTAATGGTTCTCATTTTCTCTTGTAATGGTTTTCATTTTCACCTGTAATGGTTCTCATTTTCACCTGTAATGGATCTCATTTTCACCTGTAATGGTTCTCATTTTCACCTGTAATGGTTCTCATTTTCACCTGTAATGGATCTCATTTTTACCTGTAATGGTTCTCATTTTCACCTGTAATGGTTCTCATTTTCACTTGTAATGGTTCTCATTTTCACCTGTAATGGTTCTCATTTTCCCTTGTAATGGTTCTCATTTTCACCTGTAATGGTTCTCATTTTCACTTGTAATGGTTCTCATTTTCACCTGTAATGGTTCTCATTTTCACTTGTAATGGTTCTCATTTTCACCTGTAATGGTTCTCATTTTCACTTGTAATGGTTCTCATTTTCACCTGTAATGGTTCTCATTTTCCCTTGTAATGGTTCTCATTTTCACCTGTAATGGTTCTCATTTTCACCTGTAATGGTTCTCATTTTCACCTGTAATGGTTCTCATTTTCACCTGTAATGGTTCTCATTTTTACCTGTAATGGTTCTCATTTTCACCTGTAATGGTTCTCATTTTCACCTGTAATGGTTCTCATTTTTACCTGTAATGGTTCTCATTTTCACCTGTAACGGTTCTTATTTCCACCTGTAACGGTTCTCATTTTCACCTGTAATGGTTCTCATTTCCACTTGTAACGGTTCTCATTTCCACCTGTAACGGTTCTCATTTCCACCTGTACTGGTTCTCATTTTCACCTGTAATGGTTCTCATTTTCACCTGTAACGGTTCTCATTTTCACCTGTAACGGTTCTCATTTTCACCTGTAACGGTTCTCATTTTCACCTGTAACGGTTCTCATTTTTTACCTGTAATGGTTCTTATTATCACCTGTAATGGTTCTCATTTTCACCTGTAATGGTTCTCATTTTCACCTGTAACGGTTCTCATTTTCACCTGTAATGGTTCTCATTTTCACCTGTAACGGTTCTCATTTTCACCTGTAACGGTTCTCATTTTTTACCTGTAATGGTTCTCATTTTCACCTGTAATGGTTCTCATTTTCACCTGTAACGGTTCTCATTTTCACCTGTAATGGTTCTCATTTTCACCTGTAATGGTTCTCATTTTCACCTGTAATGTTTTCTTTTTTTGTGCTAAATTAAGCAACTATTCAAATCTGTAGGTTAACCTGTTTAGACATTTCTGAATGCTGATTATGTAAAATATGGGTATCTAAAGTAGACTGTTGAATATGCAGTAGACTGGATCATAGTCATCACTTGGTGTAATTAAAGTGACTTGTCTGTGTGTTTAACAAGCCATACAAGCTCAAAATGTATTCATGGTTCTCATTCTGTGTGTGTGTGTGTGAGTAAGTGTGTGTGTGTGTTTATTCATGGTTCATCCGCTTCTCATTACGTGTGTGTGTGTAAGTGAGTTATTTTGTGTGTGTGTTTATTCATGGTTCATCCGCTTCTCATTACGTGTGTGTGTGTGTGTATTCATGGTTCATCAGGCTCTCATTTTCTCTTAGATTGAAGAGCAGCTGGGGAACGGTTCTCTTTCTGTGTGTGTGGAGCGGTCCGGACTCGACGGGGGTTTCAGTTTCATCCCCACACTGGTTCTTACCAAGCGCTACTGACTATTCATCCCGTTTCCTGTGGATTATATTTATGTAGGCCCCTAACCGTTTTGTATGTGTGTGTTTGTGGAGTCGTGCCTCCGTGCCTCCGTCACTGCCCACTCTTGAGAAAAGCACTCTCCTCCCCCTCGTTCCAGCCACTCACACCTCCCAACCCCCCATTCAGCTGCAAGCTTCAGGTTCAGACAACACGTGTGCTGGGTCCAGCTGGAGTGGTCTAGTCGTCAGGTTCAGACAACACATGAGCTGGGTCCAGCTGGAGTGGTCTAGTCATCAGGTTCCATACAACACATGATCTGGGTCCAGCCGGAGTGGTCTAGTCGTCAGCTTCCATACAACACACGAGCTGGGTCCAGCTGGAGTGGTCTAGCCATGGAAACAAAGCCTATCAGGCTCTGATGAAGATATGGTGAGCCTCCATGCTGCTTCCTCCATGCTGCAGGGGCCCCAGGTGAGCCAGACAATCTTCCCTCTCTTCCTCCTCTCTTCCTCCTCCTCCTAACACTATTGACCCCCCCAGCTGTGTGCTGATTCAAAGCCCTGCATGTCTCTGTCTGTCGGTGATTCTCTCTGGGCATTTCTCTCTCTCAATTTCCATTTAATTTACATTTTGATTAAATTTAAGGGGCCTTATTGGCATGGGGAAACATATGTTTACATCGTCAAAGCAAGTGAAATAGATAATAAACAAAAGTGAAAAAAAAAGAAGGAAAAAAAAGAACAGTAAACATTACACTCCAAAAGGATAAAGACTTTCAAATGTCAAACTATGTCTATATACAAAAGTTCAAAAGTTCGGGGTCATTTAGAAATGTCCTTGTTTTTGAAAGAAAAACAAAAAAAATTTGTCCATTAAAATAACATCAAATTGATCAGAAATACAGTGTAGACATTGTTAATGTTGTAAATGACTATTGTAGCTGGAAACGGCTGATTTTTAATGGAATATCTACATAGGCGTACAGAGGCCCATTATCAGCAACCATCACTCCTGTTCCAATGGCACTTTGTGTTAGTTAATCCAAGTTTATCATTTTAAAAGGCTAATTGATGATTTTAAAAAAAACTTTGCAATTAAAATGTATGTCAGCAGCTGAAAACTGTTGTTCTGATTAAAGAAGCAATAACACTGGCCTCCTTTAGACCAGGTGAGTGTCTGGAGCATCTGGCCAATAAAAAGAAAAGATTAAGAAAGAACGCTGGACAGAGGAAGATGTTTTGCATAAAAGTGTGGACAGACAAATCTAAGATTTAGGTGTTCGGATCAGAGAGAAGATAATTCGTGAGAAGCAGAAAACATTTAAAGATGCTTGAAGAGTGCTTGACACCATCTGTGAAGCATGGTGGAAGCAATGTGATGGTCTGGGAGATTTGTACAGGGTAAAAGGGATCTTGAAGAAGGAAGGCTATCACTCTATTTTGCAATGCCATGCCATACCCTGTGGACAGCACTTTATTGGAGCCAATTTCCTCCTACAACAGGACAATGACCCAAAGCACAACTCCAAACTATGCAATAACTATTTAGGGAAGAAGCAGTCAGCTGGTATTCTGTCTATAATGGAGTGGCCAGCACAGTCACCGGGATCTCAACCCTATTGAGCTGTTGTGGGAGCAGCTTGACCGTATTACAAAATGTCATATATTTTTCCCCCAACACCACATTTCATCAATTTGTATAGCAGACACTCATGCCATATTGAGTCAAAAGCACAAAGCATGAGAAGACTTTGCCTTTGTTTTGGTGTGTTTGTTAATTCGGGTGTGCAGGGTGAATACGTGGTCTGTCATACAATCATTTGGTAAAAAAACAATTTGATATTTGCTCAGTACATTGTTTTCACTGAGGAAATGTACAAGTCTGCTGTTAATGGTAATGCAAGGTTGCTGTTGACGCATATCCAACGGTAGTCGTTGGGGCCAAATTTTTCTCCACTTTTTGTGGAATGGGGAAGGTGCTAGAGCTGAGGATGATGTTAAAAAGTGGAATTTGTGGTCTGAATATTTTATCATTTCATTTTAGGATACCGTCAATTTTGTCTGGAAGTGTTTAATATTATTAATATTATATAGATTCTAATATTTGTATTAGATGTTTTGTTGTTTGTTCTTTCTTCCGTCAGTAGTACACCGTCAGTAGTACACCGTCAGTAGTACACCGTCAGTAGTACTGTATAGGCCTACAGCGTCAGTAGTATTGTATAAGCAGGTGCACCAGCTGTTCTGGATGACTGTGTGATAGCCGACGGTCAACATTCACAAAGCCTCTGTTCCAGATGGATTACCAGGACGTGTACTGCGTGCCCAAGGAAGCGAAGGTAAACTGCCTAAATGATTACCGCCCTGTAGCACTCACGTCTGTAGCCATGAAGTGCTTTGAAAGGCTGCTCATGGCTCACATCAACACCATTATCCCAGAAACCCAAGACCCACTCCAATTCGCATACTGCCCCAACAGATCCATAGATGATGCAATCTCAATCGCACTCTACACTGCTCTTTCCCACCTGGACAAAAGGAACACCTATGTGAGAATGCTATTCATTGACTACAGCTCAGCGTTCAACACCATAGTGCTCACAAAGCTCATCACTAAGCTAAGGAGACCTGGGACTAAACACATCCCTCTGCAACAGGATCCTGGACTTCCTGACGGGCCGCCCCCAGTTGGTAAGGCAACAACACATCTGCCACGCTGATCCTCAACACAGGGGCCCCTCAGGGGTGTGTACTTAGACCTCTCCTATACTCCCTGTTCACCCACGACTGCATGGCCAAACACAACACAATCATTGTGTTTGCTGACGACACAACAGTGGTAGGCCTGATCACCAACAATGATGAGACAGCCTATAGGGAGTAGGTCAGAGACCTGGCAGTGTGGTGCCAGGACAACAACCTCTCCCTCAATGTGAGAAGACAAAGGAGCTGATCGTGGACTACTGGAAAAGGCAGGCTGAACAGGCCCCCATTAACATTGACAGGGCTGTAGTAGAGCGGGTCGAGAGTTTCAAGTTCCTTTATGTCCACATCACCAACAAACTAGAATGGTCCAAAAACACACCAAGACAGTCGTGAAGAGGGCCCGACAAAACCTTTTCCTCTTCAGGAGACTGAAAAGATTTGGCATGGGTCCCCAGATCTTCAAAAAGTTCTACAGCTGCACCATCGAGAGCATCCTGACAGGTTGCATCACCGCCTGGTATGGCAAATGCTCTGCATCTGACCGTAAGGCGCTACAGAGGGTAGTGCGTATGGCCCAGTACATCACTTGGGCCAAGCTTCCTGCCATCCAGGACCTATATACTAGGCAGTGTCAGAGGAAAGTTTGAAAATAAAAGAGAGCCGCACACTCTAGGAGCTCAGATGCAAAAATGTAAGTATCAACGCTGTCAACGACAGCCAAGCTGTCTTCATCAGGGTATCAGAGGAAAGCCCATAAAATTGTCAAAGACTCCAGCCACCCTAGTCATAGACTGTTCTCTCTGCTACCGCATGGCATTTTAGCTGTGGCACATTCACCATAGTGAAGGCGTGGGCTCAGTTTAAAAGATAATAATTCAACTTCTTTCTTTGTTGCATTCTTTGTTAGGTGCCTCCTAAGAAGCCGTAGGTGCAGGAGTCAGGAGCAGGAGAGCAAGGGATTTCAGTCATTTATTATAAAGTCCCAACCCAACAACAATAGGTGGGGATACACCCCAACGAAGTCGCCACACCTAGGGAAAATAACGAAACACACGGAGGAGAAACCTCTACTCCTAATACAGTACCAATGGTACAACGACGGTGAGAAAATGAAAAACCCTGTGGCGTAAACACCCTAAACAGAGGAAACACAGCAAATAATCATATAATCATCATAATCAATAATCAATAAGCACAAAGACTAGCAGGCAGCGGAGGTTAATAAAGAGAGATGAACTAATAGGACACAGGTGTAAACAAAATACAGACAGACACAAACGAAAAGGAAAAATGGATCGGTGGCAGCTGGTAGGCCGGCGACGACGACCGCCGAGCGCCGCCCGAACAGGAAGAGGAGCCACCTTCGGTTGGAGCTAGTAGACCGGTGACGACGACCGCCGAGCACCGCCCCGAACAGGAAGAGGAGCCACCTTCGGTTGGAGCTAGTAGACCGGTGACGACGACCGCCGAGCACCGCCCCGAACAGGAAGAGGAGCCACCTTTGGTGGGAGCTAGTAGACCGGTGACGACGACCGCCGAGCGCTGCCCCGAACAGGAAGAGGAGCCACCTTCGGTGGGAGCTAGTAGACCGTTGACGACGACCGCCGAGCACCTCCCCGAACAGGAAGAGGAGCCACCTTTGGTGGGAGCTAGCAGACCGGTGACGACGACCGCCGAGCACCTCCCCGAACAGGAAGAGGAACCACCTTCGGTGGGAGCTAGTAGGCCGGCGACGACGACCGCCGAGCGCTGCCCCGAACAGGAAGAGGAGCCACCTTCGGTGGGAGCTAGTAGACCGGTGACGACGACCGCCGAGCGCTGCCCCGAACAGGAAGAGGAGCCACCTTCAGTGGGAGCTAGTAGGCCGGCGACGACGACCGCCGAGCGCTGCCCCGAACAGGAAGAGGAGCCACCTTCGGTGGGAGCTAGTAGACCGGTGACGACGACCGCCGAGCGCTGCCCCGAACAGGAAGAGGAGCCACCTTCAGTGGGAGCTAGTAGACCGGTGACGACGACCGCCGAGCACCGCCCCGAACATGGAGAGGAGTCACCTTCGGTGGGAGCTAGTAGACCAGGCGATGACGACCGCCGAGCACCGCCCGAACAGGAAGAGGAGCCACCTTCGGTGGGAGCTAGTAGACCGGCGACGACAACCGCCGAGCACCGCCCCGAACAGGAAGAGGAACCACCTTCGGTGGGAGCTAGTAGGCCGGCGACGACGACCGCCGAGCGCTGCCCCGAACAGGAAGAGGAGCCACCTTCGGTGGGAGCGGCGACGACGACCGCCGAGCGCTGCCCCGAACAGGAAGAGGAGCCACCTTCAGTGGGAGCTAGTAGACCGGTGACAACGACCGCCGAGCACCGCCCCGAACATGGAGAGGAGTCACCTTCGGTGGGAGCTAGTAGACCAGGCGATGACGACCGCCGAGCACCGCCCGAACAGGAAGAGGAGCCACCTTCGGTGGGAGCTAGTAGACCGGCGACGACAACCGCCGAGCACCGCCCCGAACATGGAGAGGAGTCACCTTCGGTGGGAGCTAGTAGACCAGGCGATGACAACCGCCGAGCACCGCCCCGAACATGAAGAGGAGCCACCTTCAGTGGAAGTCGTGACATTTTTTCATCAAACCATTTGTCATTGTTGTTAATTTTCTTAGATTGTCTGCTTGAATTTTTTAAATATTTGATAGGGACGCTGAGAGGTCAAATATACTGTTTAGGTTTTCAACTGCCAAGCTAACACTATTACAGTGAAACTTTTTGTCTAGGAAGTTGTCGAAATGGGATTGAATTTGTTGTTGTCTAAATGTTTTTTGGTAGGTTTCAATACTACTTTCCATACATCTACAGCATTTCTTAATATTATTTAGTTCCTTTGGCTTTGAAGCCTCACGATTGACTTTGCTATGTTCTGATAGAGGTGTCTGATAAACTGGGTTGAGGTCAGTGATAAAGTAGTCTGTCTCCCTCCCTCCCTCCCTCCCTCCCTCCCTCCCTCCCTCCCTTCCTTCCCCCCCTTTCTCTCTCTCTCCCTCTCTTTCTCTCTCTCTGTCTCTCTCTCTCCCTCCCTCAATGCCTCTCTCTCTCTCTCTCTCTCTCTCTCTCTCTCTCTCTCTCTCTCTCTCTCTCTCTCTCTCTCTCTCTCTCTCTCTCTCTCTCTCTCTCTCTCTCTCCCTCCCTAACTCTCTCCCTCCCTCCCTGCCTGTCTTTCTCTTTCTCGCTCTCCCTCACCCCTCACTCTTTCTCTCTCTTTCTCTCTATCTCTCCCCCTCTTTCTCCCTATCTCTCCCTCCCAGCTGGAAACAGCTGATACAGAAAATAACTCCAGGTCCCAGTTGTTCTCTTTCTCTCTGAATTCAAGAATCCACCAAATCACAATTAAAACGATGTTAGAAGCCAGGAATTCACTCCAAATACCAAGATGAGGTGTCTATCGTCAGCTCCAGTTCAGTTTCTCTGTTCTCTGTTCTGTCAATGGATACCATTGTGCGGGGTAATGTTGGCGTCCCTGACGACACGCATTGAGAAAAGATAATTTTGTGATTTTACTTCAGAGTAAAGTAGATCTCTACCCTCTCTTGAAAATTTAAATCCTGCACAGTCTCTTGTTTGTTGTCTTTCCCCAAAGACAAGTGTTACAACTCAATTAGCACACTACTCCCTATGTAGTAACAACACTACTCTCTATATAGTGTCCACACGCTCCCTATATAGTGTCCACACTACTCCCTATATAGTGTCCACACTACTCCCTATATAGTGTCCACACTACTCCCTATATAGTGTCCACACTACTCCCTATATAGTGCCCTGAATACTCCCTATATAGTGTCCACACTACTCCCTATATAGTGCCCTGACTACTCCCTCTATAGTGTCCACAGTACTCCCTATATAGTGTCCACACTACTCCCTATATAGTGTCCACACTACTCCCTATATAGTGCCCTGACTACTGTCTATAGTGTCCACACTACTCCCTATATTGTGTCCACACTACTCCCTATCTAGTGCCCACACTACTCCATATATAGTGTCCACACTACTCCCTATATAGTGTCCACACTACTCCCTATATAGTGTCCACACTACGCTCTATATAGTGTCCACACTACTCTCTATATAGTGCCCACACTACTCCCTATATAGTGTCCACACTACTCCCTATATAGTGTCCACACTACTCCCTATATAGTGTCCACACTACTCTCTATATAGTGTCCACACTACTCTCTATATAGTGCCCACACTACTCCCTATATAGTGTCCACACTACTCCCTATATAGTGTCCACACTACTCCCTATATTGTGTCCACACTACTCCCTATATAGTGTCCACACTACTCCCTATATTGTGTCCACACTACTCCCTATCTAGTGCCCACACTACTCCCTATCTAGTGCCCACACTACTCCCTATATAGTGTCCACACTACTCCCTATATAGTGTCCACACTACTCCCTATATAGTGTCCACACTACTCCCTATATAGTGCCCACACTTCTCCCTATATAGTGTCCACACTACTCCCTATATAGTGTCCACACTACTCCCTATATAGTGTCCACACTACTCCCTATATAGTGCCCTGACTACTCCCTATATTGTGTCCGCACTACTCCTTATTTAGTGCACACTCTTCTCCCTATATAGTGTCCACACTACTCTCTATATAGTGCCCTGACTACTCCCTATATAGTGTCCACACTACTCCCTGTATAGTGCCCACACTACTCTCTATATAGTGTCCACACTACTCTCTATATAGTGTCCACACTACTCTCTATATAGTGCCCTGACTACTCCCTATATAGTGTCCACACTACTCCCTGTATAGTGCCCACACTACTCCCTATATAGTGTCCACACTACTCTCTATATAGTGTCCACACTCCTCCCTATGTAGTGTCCACACTACTCCCTATATAGTGTCCACACTACTCCCTATATAGTGTCCACACTACTCCCTATATAGTGTCCACACTACTCCCTATATAGTGTCCATACTACTCTCTACATAGTGTCCACACTACTCCCTATATAGTGTCCACACTACTCCCTATATAGTGTCCACACTACTCCCTATATAGTGTCCACACTACTCCCTATATAGTGTCCACACTACTCCCTATATAGTGTCCACACTACTCCCTATATAGTGTCCACACTACTCCCATATAGTGTCCACACTACTCCCTATATAGTGCCCACACTACTCCCTATATAGTGCCCACACTACTCTCTACATAGTGTCCACACTACTCTCTACATAGTGTCCACACTACTCCCTATATAGTGTCCACACTACTCTCTACATAGTGTCCACACTACTCTCTACATAGTGTCCACACTACTCCCTGTATAGTCTCCACACTACTCCCTATATTGTGCCCACACTACTCCCTATATAGTGTTCACACTACTCCCTATATAGTTCCCACACTTCTCCCTATATAGTGTCCACACTACTCCCTATATAGTGTCCACACTACTCCCTATATAGTGAACACACTACTCCCTATATAGTGCACACTCTTCTCCCTATATAGTGTCCACACTACTCTCTATATAGTGCCCTGACTACTCCCTATATAGTGTCCACACTACCCCCTATATAGTGCCCTGACTACTCCCTATTTTGTGCCCACACTACTCCCTATATAGTGTCCACACTACTCTCTATATAGTGTCCACACTCCTCCCTATGTAGTGTCCACACTACTCCCTATATAGTGTCCACACTACTCCCTATATAGTGTCCACACTACTCCCTATATAGTGTCCACACTACTCCCTATATAGTGTCCACACTACTCCCTATATAGTGTCCACACTACTCCCTATATAGTGTCCACACTACTCCCTATATAGTGTCCATACTACTCTCTACATAGTGTCCACACTACTCCCTATATAGTGTCCACACTACTCCCTATATAGTGTCCACACTACTCCTTATTTAGTGTCCACACTAGTCCCTATATAGTGTCCACACTACTCCCTATATAGTGTCCACACTACTCTCTACATAGTATCCACACTACTCCCTATATAGTGTCCACACTACTCCCTATATAGTGTCCACACTACTCCCTATAGAGTGTCCACACTACTCCCTATATAGTGTCCATACTACTCCCCATATAGTGTCCACACTACTCTCTATATAGTGCCCACACTACTCCCTATATAGTGTCCACACTACTCCCTATATAGTGTCCACACTACTCCCTATATAGTGTCCACACTACTCCCTATATAGTGTCCACACTACTCCCTATATAGTGTCCACACTACTCCCTATATAGTGTCCACACTACTCCTTATATAGTGTCCACACGCTCCCTATATAGTGTCCACACTACTCCCTATATAGTGTCCACACTACTCCCTATATAGTGTCCACACTACTCCCTATATAGTGTCCACACTACTCCCTATATAGTGTCCACACTACTCTCTACATAGTGTCCACACTACTCTCTACATAGTGTCCACACTACTCCCCATATAGTGTCCACACTACTCCCTATATAGTGCCCTGACTACTCCCTATATTGTGTCCACACTACTCCTTATTTAGTGCCCACACTACTCCTTATTTAGTGCCCACACTACTCCCTATATAGTGTCCACACTACTCCCTATATAGTGTCCACACTACTCCCTATATAGTGTCCACACTACTCCCTATATAGTGTCCACACTACTCCCTATATAGTGTCCACACTACTCCCTATATAGTGTCCACACTACTCCTTATTTAGTGTCCACACTACTCCCTATATAGTGTCCACACTACTCCTTATATAGTGTCCACACGCTCCCTATATAGTGTCCACACTACTCCCTATATAGTGTCCACACTACTCCCTATATAGTGTCCACACTACTCCCTATATTGTGTCCACACTACTCCCTATATAGTGTCCACACTACTCCCTATATAGTGTCCACACTACTCCCTATATAGTGTCCACACTACTCACTACATAGTGTCCACACTACTCTCTACATAGTGTCCACACTACTCCCCATATAGTGTCCACACTACTCCCTATATTGTGCCCACACTACTCCCGATATAGTGTCCACACTACTCCCTATATAGTGTCCACACTACTCCCTATATAGTATCCACACTACTCCCTTTATAGTGTCCACACTACTCCCTATATTGTGTCCACACTACTCCCTATATAGTGTCCACACTACTCCTTATTTAGTGCCCACACTACTCCTTATTTAGTGCCCACACTACTCCCTATATAGTGTCCACACTACTCCCTATATAGTGTCCACACTACTCCTTATTTAGTGTCCACACTACTCTCTATATAGTGTCCACACTACTCCCTATATAGTGGCCACACTACTCCCTATATAGTGTCCTGACTACTCCCTATATAGTATCCACACTACTCCCTATATAGTGTCCACACTACTCCCTATATAGTGTCCACACTACTCCCTATATAGTGTCCACACTACTCCCTATATAGTGTCCACACTACTCCCTATATAGTGTCCACACTACTCCCTATATAGTGTCCACACTACTCCCTATATGGTGTCCACACTACTCCCTATTTAGTGTCCACAGTACTCCCTATATAGTGTCCACACTACTCCCCATATAGTGTCCACAATAATCCCTATATAGTGCCCTGACTACTCCCTATATTGTGTCCACACTACTCCCTATATAGTGCCCACACTACTCCCTATATAGTGTCCACACTACTCCCTATATAGTGTCCACACTACTCGCTATATAGTGTCCACACTACTCCCTATATAGTGTCCACACTACTCCCTATATAGTGTCCACACTACTCCCTATATAGTGTCCACAATAATCCCCATATAGTGCCCTGACTACTCCCTTTATAGTGTCCTCCTACTCCCTATATAGTGTCCACACTACTCTCTATATAGTGTCCACACTACTCCCTATATAGTGTCCACACTACTCCCTATATAGTGTCCACACTACTCCCTATATAGTGTCCACACTACTCCCTATATAGTGTCCACACTACTCCCTATATAGTGTCTACACTACTCCCTATATAGTGTCCACACTACTCCATATCTAGTGTCCACACTACTCCCTATATAGTGCCCACACTACTCCCTATATAGTGCCCACACTACTCCCTATATAGTGTCCACACTACTCCCTATATAGTGTCCACAGTACTCCCTATATAGTGTCCACACTACTCCCTATATAGTGTCCACACTACTCCCTATATAGTGTCCACACTACTCCCTATATAGTGTCCACACTACTCCCCATATAGTGTCCACTCTACTCCCTATATAGTGCCCACACTACTCCCTATATAGTGTCCACTCTACTCTCTACATAGTGTCCACACTACTCCCTACACAGTGTCCACACTACTCCCCATATAGTGTCCACACTACTCCCTATATAGTGCCCTGACTACTCCCTATATTGTGTCCACACTACTCCTTATTTAGTGCCCACACTACTCCTTATTTAGTGCCCACACTACTCCCTATATAGTGTCCACACTACTCCCTATATAGTGTCCACACTACTCCCTATATAGTGTCCACACTACTCCCTATATAGTGTCCACACTACTCCCTATATAGTGTCCACACTACTCCCTATATAGTGTCCACACTACTCCTTATTTAGTGTCCACACTACTCCCTATATAGTGTCCACACTACTCCCTATATAGTGTCCACACTACTCCCTATATAGTGTCCACACTACTCTCTACATAGTGTCCACACTACTCTCTACATAGTGTCCACACTACTCCCCATATAGTGTCCACACTACTCCCTATATTGTGCCCACACTACTCCCGATATAGTGTCCACAGTACTCCCTATATAGTGTCCACACTACTCCCTATATAGTATCCACACTACTCCCTTTATAGTGTCCACACTACTCCCTATATTGTGTCCACACTACTCCCTATATAGTGTCCACACTACTCCTTATTTAGTGCCCACACTACTCCTTATTTAGTGCCCACACTACTCCCTATATAGTGTCCACACTACTCCCTATATAGTGTCCACACTACTCCTTATTTAGTGTCCACACTACTCTCTATATAGTGTCCACACTACTCCCTATATAGTGGCCACACTACTCCCTATATAGTGTCCTGACTACTCCCTATATAGTATCCACACTACTCCCTATATAGTGTCCACACTACTCCCTATATAGTGTCCACACTACTCCCTATATAGTGTCCACACTACTCCCTATATAGTGTCCACACTACTCCCTATATAGTGTCCACACTACTCCCTATATAGTGTCCACACTACTCCCTATATAGTGTCCACACTACTCCCTATTTAGTGTCCACACTACTCCCTATATAGTGTCCACACTACTCCCCATATAGTGTCCACAATAATCCCTATATAGTGCCCTGACTACTCCCTATATTGTGTCCACACTACTCCCTATATAGTGCCCACACTACTCCCTATATAGTGTCCACACTACTCCCTATATAGTGTCCACACTACTCGCTATATAGTGTCCACACTACTCCCTATATAGTGTCCACACTACTCCCTATATAGTGTCCACACTACTCCCTATATAGTGTCCACACTACTCCCCATATAGTGTCCACACTACTCCCTATATAGTGCCCACACTACTCCCTATATAGTGTCCACACTACTCTCTACATAGTGTCCACACTACTCCCTACACAGTGTCCACACTACTCCTCATATAGTGTCCACACTACTCTCTACATAGTGTCCACACTACTCCCTACACAGTGTCCACACTACTCCCTATATAGTGTGCACACTACTCCCTATATAGTGCCCTGAATACTCCCTATATAGTGTCCACACTACTCCCTATATAGTGTCCACACTACTCCCTATATAGTGTCCACACTACTCCCTATATAGTGCCCACACTACTCTCTATATAGTGTCCACACTACTCCCTATATAGTGTCCACACTACTCCCTATATAGTGTCCACACTACTCCCTATATAGTGTCCACACTACTCCCTATATAGTGTCCACATTACTCCCTATATAGTGTCCACACTACTACCAATAAAGTGTCCACACTACTCCCCATATAGTGTCCACACTACTCCCTATAGATTGTCCACACTACTCCCTATACAGTGTCCACACTACTCCCTATATAGTGTGCACACTACTCCCTATATAGTGCCCTGACTACTCCCTATATAGTGCCCTGACTACTCCCTATATAGTGTCCACACTACTCCCTATATAGTGTCCACACTACTCCCTATATACTGTCCACACTACTCCCTATATAGTGTCCACACTACTCCCTGTATAGTGTCCACACTACTCCCTATATAGTGTCCACACTACTCCCCATTAAGTGTCCACACTACTCCCTATATAGTGTCCACACTACTCCCCATATAGTGTCCACACTACTCCCTATATAGTGTCCACACTACTCCCTATCTAGTGTCCACACTACTCCCCATATAGTGTCCACACTACTCCCTATATTGTGTCCACACTACTCTCTATATAGTGTCCACACTACTCCCCATATAGTGTCCATACTACTCCCTATATAGTGTCCACACTACTCTCTACATAGTATCCACACTACTCCCTATATAGTGTCCACACTACTCCCTATATAGTGTCCACACTACTCCCTATATAGTGCCCTGACTACTCCCTATATAGTGTCCACACTACTCCCTAGATAGTGTCCACACTACTCCCTATAAAGTGTCCACACTACTCCCTATATAGTGTCCACAATAATCCCCATATAGTGCCCTGACTACTCCCTATATAGTGTCCACACTACTCCCTATATAGTGTCCACAATAATCCCCATATAGTGCCCTGACTACTCCCTATATAGTGTCCTCCTACTCCCTATATAGTGTCCACACTACTCTCTATATAGTGTCCACACTACTCCCTATATAGTGTCCACACTACTCCCTATATAGTGTCCACACTACTCCCTATATAGTGTCCACACTACTCCCTATATAGTGTCCACACTACTCCCTATATAGTGTCTACACTACTCCCTATATAGTGTCCACACTACTCCATATCTAGTGTCCACACTACTCCCTATATAGTGCCCACACTACTCCCTATATAGTGCCCACACTACTCCCTATATAGTGTCCACACTACTCCCTATATAGTGTCCACAGTACTCCCTATATAGTGTCCACACTACTCCCTATATAGTGTCCACACTACTCCCTATATAGTGTCCACACTACTCTCTACATAGTGTCCACACTACTCCCTACACAGTGTCCACACTACTCCCCATATAGTGTCCACACTACTCTCTACATAGTGTCCACACTACTCCCTACACAGTGTCCACACTACTCCCTATATAGTGCCCTGACTACTCCCTATATAGTGTCCACACTACTCCCTATATAGTGTCCACACTACTCCCTATATAGTGTCCACACAACTCCTTATTTAGTGCCCTGACTACTCCCTATATAGTGTCCACAATACTCCCTATATAGTGTCCTGACTACTCCCTATATAGTGTCCACACTACTCCCTATATAGTGTCCACACTACTCCCTATATAGTGCCCACACTACTCTCTATATAGTGTCCACACTACTCCCTATATAGTGTCCACACTACTCCCTATATAGTGTCCACACTACTCCCTATATAGTGTCCACACTACTCCCTATATAGTGTCCACATTACTCCCTATATAGTGTCCACACTACTCCCTATATAGTGTCCACACTACTCCCTATATAGTGTCCACACTACTCCCTATATAGTGTCCACACTACTCCCTATATAGTGTCCACACTACTCCCTATACAGTGTCCACACTACTCCCTATATAGTGTGCACACTACTCCCTATATAGTGCCCTGACTACTCCCTCTATAGTGTCCACAGTACTCCCCATATAGTGTCCACACTACTCCCTATATAGTGCCCTGACTACTCCCTCTATAGTGTCCACAGTACTCCCTATATAGTGTGCACACTACTCCCTATATAGTGCCCTGACTACTCCCTATACAGTGTCCACACTACTCCCTATATAGTGTGCACACTACTCCCTATATAGTGCCCTGACTACTCCCCATATAGTGTCCACACTACTCCCTATATAGTGCCCTGACTACTCCCCATATAGTGTCCACACTACTCTCTACATAGTGTCCACACTACTCCCTACACAGTGTCCACACTACTCCCTATATAGTGTGCACACTACTCCCTATATAGTGCCCTGACTACTCCCTATATAGTGTCCACACTACTCCCTATATAGTGTGCACACTACTCCCTATATAGTGCCCTGACTACTCCCCATATAGTGTCCACACTACTCCCTATATAGTGCCCTGACTACTCCCCATATAGTGTCCACACTACTCTCTACATAGTGTCCACACTACTCCCTACACAGTGTCCACACTACTCCCTATATAGTGTGCACACTACTCCTTATTTAGTGCCCTGACTACTCCCTATATAGTGTCCACAATACTCCCTATATAGTGTCCTGACTACTCCCTATATAGTGTCCACACTACTCCCTACACAGTGTCCACACTACTCCCTATATAGTGTGCACACTACTCCCTATATAGTGCCTACACTACTCTCTATATAGTGTCCACACTACTCCCTATATAGTGTCCACACTACTCCCTATATAGTGTCCACACTACTCCCTATATAGTGTCCACACTACTCCCTATATAGTGTCCACACTACTCCCTATATAGTGTCCACACTACTCCCTATATAGTGCCCACACTACTCCCTATATAGTGTCCACACTACTCCCTATATAGTGTCCACACTACTCCCTATATAGTGTCCACACTACTCTCTACATAGTGTCCACACTACTCCCTATATAGTGTCCACACTACTCCCTATATAGTGTCCACACTACTCCCTATATAGCGTCCACACAACCAATATCTGCCCTATTTCTGGGCAGATTCATGTATAACCAACCTCGTCCTATTCTCTGACACAAACAGAATGTAACGAAGCCTCAACATTAGTTAGTAAAGATTCAAATGAAACAGTTTTTCATGATTATTATTGTTGTTGTAAATGCATCTGCTAGACTAGAGACTGACGTTCTGCGTCACGTTAATATTATCCCCCTAAGATCCTTTAACTCGTGTGCTGTGTTATGTAGAACGATTGCCTTTTACCTAAGTCCTTATATTCTCACGTGTAAAATAATAATTGAATAATTGAAATGCGTGAACTATTTTCTTGCTTTGCATGGTGTGCTGTGATTCTACAGAATGACAAGGACTATGTTGACTATGAGACTACTGTTGCCAATCCCTCTCACCGCCTCCGTCCTTCAGTCATTTGATGAACTCGCCACAGAACTAGAGACAAAAGGTCATGAACACTTAACTTCCAACACGCCGTTCGACTGGTAACCTCTCAACCAACGGACGTCTGACTCCTCGCTGCTCATCCACTGCTGTCCCTCCCAACGAACCCTGCTCGGGGAGAGCTACATTTCTCTACTGCTACTTTTGTTTTTTTTGTGCTATATTTTCCCAGTTCAAAGCCCTTTAACCCTTGGTGACTTTCTGAACGTTGGAGATTCTGGTTCTGTCCATGTAATGGAGTGGTGACTACCCGCTGGGCACCACCACGTCATTTCAACGTGGACATTGTGGGTAATATTTAGATGAGATGTTGAACAATGAGATTTCTATCAGCCTAATCGAAGTGTAGATTACATCTCACATTCCAGTGTTCCAATTTGTAAACGAGGCTGCATGGGATTTCTCATAATGTGCAGCCGATGGCAATGTCCGCTTTAGGTATCATCTCGGGAGCCGATTGTGGATCGTTATTAACACAGTTCCACCTCAGACACCGCCAAAACAACATCTATATGGGTTTCGGCTGGCGCGGATCTGATAGAATGTACCCCAAGGTTTTTAATGGGAATACAATGTCAGATATTTTTGTTGTTTATATCACAATTTACTGTGTTATTATCACTGTAGTTAATCTAACAGCACAGGCCAACATGACTTGGACTGCAGTTGGAGATGACATTAGAGTACATAGTGCAAGTGATCAATAGCTGTTCAAGATTCTGTGCATGTATTTGCTTTACAGTAATAGTGAATATCTCCACAGATCTATGATCTTGGCATTCTATCTTAAACATGTACATTTTCTATGATTACATAAGAAGACGTTTATAGATTCAGTAACCTCAAAATGTGGCCATGGATGTGGTACTTAT
Organism: Oncorhynchus clarkii lewisi; assembly: GCF_045791955.1. Taxonomy (NCBI): domain Eukaryota; kingdom Metazoa; phylum Chordata; class Actinopteri; order Salmoniformes; family Salmonidae; genus Oncorhynchus; species Oncorhynchus clarkii. The sequence goes on from NC_092154.1 coordinate 7,010,180, forward strand.
TTTAAGGTTGAATTAATACGGTTACTGTCACACCCTGATCTTTCACCTGTCCTTGTGCTTGTCTCCACCCCCCCCCCCCCTCTCCATGCGTCGCCCATCTTCCCCACTTATCCCCTGGGTATTTATACCTGTGTTTTCTGTCTGTCTGGACCAGTTTGTCTTGCTTGTCCTAGTAAACCAGTGTTTTGTCTCGTGCTTTTCCACCAGTCTCTCTTTTTCTCATCCTCCTGGTTTTGACCTCTGCCTGACCTGAACCTGAGCATGCCTGCCTGCTGTCCTGAACCTTGACCTCTACTCTGGATTATCGACCCCTGCCTGCCTTGACCTGTCATTTGCCTGCCCCTGTTGTTGCAATTAACATTGTTTCTAAAACACAGTCTGCACTTGGGTCTAACCTGAAACCTGATAGTTACATTCATTTTTCACATACATGTGTTTGTGTGATTGATGAGCACTGTGTGTGTGTTTTTGTGTGTGTGAGGTTGCAGCGCTGGTAGTGTGATGGATGAGTCCTGTGTGTGTGTGTGTTTTTGTGTGTGTGTGAGGTTGCAGCGGTGGTAGTGTGATGGATGAGTCCTGTGTGTGTAATTCATAATGGATTGGGTTTGGATGACAACACAACCAAATATAAACATTTAACCCTTGTATTGTGTGGGGTCAATGTTTACTAAAATAGAAATGATACATTCTGAGTGAGGATCATGTCTCTGTAAATTCGGAGTCTGACAGTGAGTTGGAAGAAGAGGATGAGTTTGAACCTCAGCCAGCCTTAGGACCAGCCCATCAGCCCCAGGACCAGCCCATCAGCAGCCAGCCCCAGAACCAGCCCATCAGCCCCAGGAGCAGCCCATCAGCAGCCAGCCCCAGAACCAGCCCATCAGCAGCCAGAACCAGCCCATCAGCCCCAGAACCAGCCCATCAGCCCCAGGACCAGCCCATCAGCAGCCAGCCCCAGAACCAGCCCATCAGCAGCCAGAACCAGCCCATCAGCCCCAGAACCAGCCCATCAGCCCCAGGACCAGCCCATCAGCAGCCCGGACCAGCCCATCAGCCCCAGGACCAGCCCATCAGCAGCCAGCCCCAGAACCAGCCCATCAGCAGCCAGAACCAGCCCATCAGCCCCAGAACCAGCCCATCAGCCCCAGGACCAGCCCATCAGCAGCCCGGACCAGCCCATCAGCCCCAGGACCAGCCCATCAGCAGCCAGCCCCAGAACCAGCCAATCAGCAGCCAGAACCAGCCCATCAGCCCTAGGACCAGCCCATCAGCCCCAGGACCAGCCCATCAGCAGCCAGCCCCAGGACCAGCCCATCAGCAACCAGCCCCAGGACCAGCCCATCAGCAACCAGCCCCAGGACCAGCCTATCAGCAGCCAGGACCAGCCCATCAGCAGCCTGCAGGAACAGAAACGTGGAGGTAAAAAAATTGTGAAATTGAATGGTCTTCTTCTCCAAGGAATGAGCCACCCAGCATGGCTGCCAATGTGATAAGGATGCAACCAGGGCCGATGCGGATGGTGGTTTCTCATGTACAGGATATACAGGCTTCTTTTGAACTGCTCATCCCAGACACCATCCAGGAAATCATTCTGGACTGCACTCATTTGGAGGGAAGGTGAGTTTTTGGAGAGAGATGGAAGGAGATGGACCAAACTCATTTACATGCATACTTTTCTTATCCTTACTGGTGTTTTCAGATCCAATGGGGAATACACAGAGTCCCTGTGGGATGCAGAAACAGGCAGAGAACTTTTCAGTGCAACAATATTCACATTATTTCCAGGATTATCCGCTTCGATACCCGAGACACCAGACCAGCGCGGCAGCAGAGAGACAAGCTAGCTGCTATCAGGTCAGTGCAGAAAGACAAGCTAGCTGCTATCAGGTCAGTGCAGAGAGACAAGCTAGCTGCAATCAGGTCAGTGTAGAGAGACAAGCTATCTGTAATCAGGTCAGTGCAGAAAGACAAGCTAGCTGCAATCAGGTCAGTGCAGAGAGACAAGCTAGCTGCAATCAGGTCAGTGTAGAGAGACAAGCTAGCTGCAATCAGATCAGTGCAGAGAGACAAGCTAGCTGCAATCAGGTCAGTGTAGAGAGACAAGCTAGCTGCTATCAGGTCAGTGCAGAGAGACAAGCTAGCTGCAATCAGATCAGTGCAGAGAGACAAGCTAGCTGCAATCAGGTCAGTGCAGTGAGACAAGCTAGCTGCAATCAGGTCAGTGTAGAGAGACAAGCTAGCTGCAATCAGATCAGTGCAGAGAGACAAGCTAGCTGCAATCAGGTCAGTGCAGAGAGACAAGCTAGCTGCAATCAGGTCAGTGCAGAGAGACAAGCTAGCTACAATCAGGTCAGTGTGGGACAAGTGGGTGGACCACCTTGCCCTGTTTTACAACCCTGGGCCCAACGTTACTGTTGATGAGAAGCTTATATCATTTAGGGGCCGCTGCCCCTTCAGGCAGTACATATCGTCTAAACCCGCAAAATGTGGAATCAAGATCTGGGCTGCCTGTGATGCTGCTTCATCATATGTGTGGACCTTGCATGTGTATACAGGGAAGCCAGATGGAGGAGCCCCTGAGAAGAACCAAGGGATGAGGGTTGTGCTGGATGTGACACGAGGACTGCATGGCCACAACATCACATGCTATAACTTTTTTACTTCGCACAAGTTGGGACAGGAGCTCCTCAAGAGGAAGCTGATGATGGTAGGAACAGTCCGAAAAAAACAAGCCAGTGCTCCCACCTCAGCTGTTGAATACATGGAACAGGCCTATCAATTCCTCTACGTTTGTGTTCACGGCCGACACGTCCCTAGTGTCCTACGTGCCAAAGAAAGACAAACATGTGGTACTAATGAGTACACTGCATAGGGATGGGAGAATCTGTGGCCAGGAACATCAAAAAACAGAAATCGTAATGGATTACAATGCCACAAAAGGAGGAGTGGAGAATTTAGACAAGTTGGTGACTGGCTATATGTGCAAAAGAGGAGCTAAATGCTGGCCACTTGTGATATTCTTCAACATCTTGGACATCTTGGCGTACAATGTGTTTGTCATCTGGATGGTGTTGAACCCAGATTGTAACAGAGTGAAGCTCAAGAGGAGACGGCTCTTTCTAGAGGAAAATAATTGGTAAGACCTCAAATCCAGATGAGGCAACATATCCAAGGACCCCAGCTTCTGCAGCCATCGTGAGGAGGATTCAGGAGGTGGATGCTGATGCCCCATCCGCCCAACCCACAGAACCAACAGCTCCAATACGGGAAGTAGGTCTGAGTGATGTAAGTGTGTCTGACTCTCGTAGCTTGTCCTGCTGTAACTATATATGTGAGTGAGATGTTAGTAAAATACCTGAACTAAGTGTTTTCATCATTCTAGATTGTAGCCGGTAGCAACAAGAGGAAACGCTGTGATGTGTGTGGACCTACAGGAAGATACGGTACACATACATCTAGTGCAAGAAATACATTTGCAACACACACACACACTAAAACTCTGTCCCTCATGGGGTGTGTAGACCGGCCTTAATTTGTGTTCCATGGGGGCTCATTTATCATTTACATAAAATCCTGTGTGGAAAAATGTGTCCTTCCAATTTGTTCAGTTCAAAGCATTAAACATTAGTAGTGATGAAAACCTTGTTTCATTTATATTTGTTCAAGATTAACATGATTTATTCCACCCATGTCTTGATTATAGTTAATATTTGTTTTAAAAAATCACCCCAAAAAAGGTTATCTAGCAGAGGTAAATTGCAAATATTAACCATGTATGCTGTCTATACTGCTTGTAATTTATGTAAATCAACATCTAATGAATTATGTATTTTTATGTAAATTGTTATGGCTGTATTGTTTTAAAACCCAATAATGTTGTGGGTCCATCAGACCTCAATAATCCTTCACACGATAGCACATTGGTAGCAGTCAGGGACAAATATGTTAAGCAGGGCTTGGTTAAAACCCTGGACAGGAGACAAAAGATCAGCTGTAGACAGATCAACTCTCCAGTAGGAGGTGCTGTAGATACATCAACTCTCCAGTAGGAGGTGCTGTAGACAGATCAACTCTCCAGTAGGAGATGCTGTAGATAGATCATCTATCCAGTAGGAGGTGCTGTAGACAGATCAACTCTCCAGTAGGAGGTGCTGTAGACAGATCAACTCTCCAGTAGGAGGTGCTGTAGACAGATCAACTCTCCAGTAGGAGGTGCTGTAATGTAGACAGATCAACTCTCCAGTAGGAGGTGCTGTAGACAGATCAACTCTCCAGTAGGAGGTGCTGTAGACAGATCAACTCTCCAGTAGGAGGTGCTGTAGACATATCAACTCTCCAGTAGGAGGCGCTGTAGACATATCAACTCTCCAGTAGGAGGTGCTGTAGACAGATCAACTCTCCAGTAGGAGGTGCTGTAGACATATCAACTCTCCAGTAGGAGGCGCTGTAGATAGATCAACTCTCCAGTAGGAGGCGGCTCCCAGACTATAGTAATTATTCTAATCGTGGATGATCAGATATTTTTTGTCAATGTTGAAAATAGGTTACCATGATGACCTAATCCTGAGGTTGAAAATTTACTCTCAAAACAACCTATTACAGTTTTCCAAATCCAATTTAATTTCCGACTTACGAGTCCATGTCGCAATACGTTCACAAATGACTGTACGTTTTAAACAAGGTTGATTCAACCAGTTTGTCTCCAGTGGGTACCTTTTTTCTCTTCACCCTCTCAAAACGCATTTTTGTAAACGGTAGTACGAACCGACGAAGAAGATCTGGTCACTTTGTAATTCTGAATGGGAGAAAACAAAATAACATTTTGATTGTGCTTACCTGTGTCTGGGGTTGTGTTGGCGACGGGGATTGTGTGGTGTTTGGAGTCTGTTTTTAATTCATTATCTGATCAAATAAGCTTCCTTATTAAAGCAAAACTCTCCTCCTCTTCTCTCAACACATCACACATTCTGATCCAAAGTATTCATAGCTATTCCTCCCTCCGTCCCTTCCTGTGGATAACAACAGAGAAGCTCTGACGAACCATCCCTAGTTGGCAGTAACATTGTTAAAAAAAACTCACACGTTACCGCTGTTTGCCAAACCAGTCCCTGTTTGGTGGTTAGCCAGGAGCTTTTCTAACAAACAAAACGAACAGACATAATGGGATTGACGATTTTCTACCGTCCGTGTCGGACACACAGACAGACACACGCTTACAAAACAAGCACAGCAGGGATAGACGGTTTTCCATCCGTGGCAGAAACTTAATGATTATTCTGAGATTCAACAGAGGGAATGTTTTGGGAGTAGTAGCCAGAGCGTGACTAAGTAATCGTTTCCCCTCCCAAATCATCTCACTAAACTCAGACTGGACTGAGGTGCAGGCAGGCAGGCAGGCAGGCAGGCAGGCAGGCAGGCAGGCAGGCAGATAGACATTGGTATTCAGACTTACGTTGTGCAGGTGCGTAACGAGTTTTGCGGGCTTGGTTCCCTTGAACCCACTGAATAAATGTAATTCAACCCCAGATAACACACCCACCAGTTGGACTACCAATCGGATCAGGGAGTTGATTTTGTTTTAAAAAATGTTTTGCTTTTAATGTCTCTAAAGCAATATGCTGCACCCTTTTAAATTAATTTGATTGGCGCACGACTTGAATTTAACGTTCAGTATATACAAAGATAGCACACGGAAATATGCATATTTGTGTCTGTTTTAGAACCCTGGAGTAGATTTCAAAACGATCAGATTTGGTGTATATTTGTGTTCAGGGAAACATAATAGAATCCTTCCTCATGGACAAATAGAGCCTTTTACACATACAAAACAAAAGTGGTTTCATTCATTCTGAACTTTGACACATTCAAATCAAATCAAATCAAATGTATTTATATAGCCCTTCGTACATCAGCTGATATCTCAAAGTGCTGTACAGAAACCCAGCCTAAAACCCCCAAACAGCAAGCAATGCAGGTGTAGAAGCACGGTGGCTAGGAAAAACTCCTTAGAAAGGCCAAAACCTAGGAAGAAACCTAGAGAGGAACCAGGCTATGTGGGGTGGCCAGTCCTCTTCTGGCTGTGCCGGGTGGAGATTATAACAGAACATGGCCAAGGGACATGACATTCAGTTCATCAATGGGAATATTGGAAGTAATGTAGCCTACATTGTCTTGGTACCTGTACTGTATACAGCATAGTTATTAGTTGTTATCTACATTTCTTGTGTTACTTTTTTAATTGAAACGACAGTGCACGGGATATACAGTGCCTTGCGAAAGTATTCGGCCCCCTTGAACTTTGCGACCTTTTGCCACATTTCAGGCTTCAAACATAAAGATATAAAGATATATTTCAGTTTTTGATTTGTTAAAAAAAAGTTTGAAATATCCAATAAATGTCCTTCCACTTTGTCACGCCCTGACCATAGTTTACTTTGTATTTTCTATGTTTTGATTGGTCAGGGTGTGATCTGAGTGGGTATTCTATGTTTCATGTCTTGTTTGTCTATTTCTATGTTCAGCCTGATATGGTTCTCAGTCAGAGGCAGGTGTTCGTCATTGTCTCTGATTGGGAACCATATTTAGGTAGCCTGGGTTTCACTGTGTGTTTGTGGGTGATTGTTCCTGTCTATGTGTTTTTCACCAGATAGGCTGTTTAGGTTTTCGTTACGTTCGTTACGTTTTGTTTTGTAGTATTGTATTGGAGATTCGTGTTTCGTATTATTAATAAACATGGATCGTAATCTACACGCTGCATTTTGGTCCGACTCTCCTTCTCATAAAGAAAACCGTTACAGAATCACCCACCACCAACGGACCAAGCAGCGTGTCAACAGGCAGCAACAGCAGCGTAAAGAGGAATGGACATGGGAGGACGTTTTGGATGGCAAGGGCTGTTACACTTGGGAGGAGATACTGGCTGGAAGAGATCGCCTCCCATGGGAACAGGTGGAGGCACTTAGGAGAGCAGAGGCAGCCGGAGAGAGGAGCCGGCGATATGAGGGAACACGGCTGGCAAGGAAGCCCGAGAGGCAGCCCCAAACATTTATTGGGGGGGGGCTAACAGGGAGTATGGCTACGCCAGGTAGGAGACCTGCGCAAACTCCCTGTGCTTACCGGGGGGCTAGAGAGACCGGACAGGCACCGTGTTATGCAGTGGTGCGCACGGTGTCTCCAGTGCGGGTGCATAGCCCGGTGCGGTATATTCCAGCTCCGCGTGTCTGCCGGGCTAGATTGAGCGTCGAGCCTAATGCCATGAAGCCGGCTCTACGCAGCTGGTCCCCAGTGCGTCTCCTTGGGCCGGCTTACATGGCACCAGCCTTGCGCTCGGTGTCTCCGGTTCGCCTGCATAGCCCAGTGCGGGCTATTCCACCTCGCCGCACTGGCAGGGCGACCGTGAGCATTCAACCAGGTAAGGTTGGGCAGGCTCGGTGCTCAAGAGCTCCAGTGCGCCTGCACGGTCCGGTTTTTCCAGTACCACCTCCACACCCCAGCCCTCCGGTAGCAGCTCCCCGCACCAGGCTTCCTGTGCGTGTCCTTGGCCCAGTACCACCAGTGCCAGTACCACGCATCAGGCCTACAGTGCGCCTCGCCTGTCCAGCGCTGTCGGAGCCCTCCTCCTCTCCAGCGCTGTCGGAGTCTCCCGCCTGTTTAGCGCTGTCAGAGCTTTCCGCCTCTACAGCGCTGCCGGAGTCTCCCGCCTGTTCAGAACTGCCAGTTAGCATAGAGCTGCCAGTTAGCATAGAGCTGCCAGTTAGCTTAGAGCTGCCAGTTAGCAAGGAGCTGCCAGTCTGCAAGGAGCTGCCAGTCTGCATAGAGCTGCCAGTCTGCATGGAGCTGCCAGTCTGCAAGGAGCCGCCAGAGCTGCCTGTCTGCAGGATGCCGCCAAAGCTGCCAGTCTGCAAGGAGCCGCCAGAGCTGCCAGTCTGCAAGGAGCAGCCAGAGCTGCCAGTTAGCATGGAGCAGCCAGGGCCGCCAGTCAGCATGGAGCAGCCAGGGCCGCCAGTCAGCATGGAGCAGCCAGGGCCGCCAGTCAGCATGGAGCAGCCAGGGCCGCCAGTCAGCATGGAGCAGCCAGTCAGCATGGAGCAGCCAGTCAGCATGGAGCAGCCAGAGCAGCCAGTCAGCATGGAGCAGCCAGAGCTGCCAGTCAGCATGGAGCAGCCAGTCAGCATGGAGCAGCCAGAGCTGCCAGTCAGCATGGAGCAGCCAGTCAGCATGGAGCAGCCAGAGCTACCAGTCATCATGGAGCAGCCAGTCAGCATGGAGCAGCCAGAGCTGCCAGTCGACCAGACTCTTCCAGAGCTGCCAGTCGACCAGACTCTTCCAGATCTGCCAGTCGTCCAGACTCTTCCAGATCTGCCAGTCGTCCAGACTCTTCCAGATCTGCCAGTCGACCAGACTCTTCCAGATCTGCCAGTCGACCAGACTCTTCCAGATCTGCCAGTCGTCCAGACTCTTCCAGATCTGCCAGTCGTCCAGATTCTCCCAGATCTGCCAGTCGACCAGATTCTCCCAGATCCGCCAGTCGACCAGATTCTCCCAGATCCGCCAGTCGACCAGATTCTCCCAGATCCGCCAGTCGACCAGATTCTCCCAGATCCGCCAGTCGACCAGATTCTCCCAGATCCGCCAGTCGACCAGATTCTTCCAGATCTGCTAGTCGACCAGGATCTGCTGAAACCGCCAGCCAGCCAGGTTCTGGTAGTTTCTACTACCTGCCTGGGCTTCCTCTCAGTGCTGAGCTTCTTCTCAGTGCTGAGCTTCCTCTCAGTGCTGAGCTACCCATCTGTCCCGAGTTACCTCTGTCCCGAGCTGTCCCTCTGTCCCATGTTATCATTGTGGTGGGTAACCTATTTAGGGACGTTTAGGAGGGGGATTAAAACTGTCATGGAGTGGGGTCCACGTCCAGCGCCAGAGCCGCCACCGCGGACAGATGCCCACCCAGACCCTCCCCTATAGGTTCAGGTTTTGCGGCCGGAGTCCGCACCTTGGGGGGGGGGGTACTGTCACGCCCTGACCATAGTTTACTTTGTATTTTCTATGTTTTGATTGGTCAGGGTGTGATCTGAGTGGGTATTCTATGTTTCATGTCTTGTTTGTCTATTTCTATGTTCAGCCTGATATGGTTCTCAGTCAGAGGCAGGTGTTCGTCATTGTCTCTGATTGGGAACCATATTTAGGTAGCCTGGGTTTCACTGTGTGTTTGTGGGTGATTGTTCCTGTCTATGTGTTTTTCACCAGATAGGCTGTTTAGGTTTTCGTTACGTTCGTTACGTTTTGTTTTGTAGTATTGTATTGGAGATTCGTGTTTCGTATTATTAATAAACATGGATCGTAATCTACACGCTGCATTTTGGTCCGACTCTCCTTCTCATAAAGAAAACCGTTACACACTTCATGATTGTGTCCCACTTGTTGTTGATTCTTCACAAAAAAAATACAGTTTTATATCTTTATGTTTGAAGCCTGAAATGTGGCAAAAGGTCGTAAGGTTCAAGGGGGCCGAATACTTTCGCAAGGCACTGTATGATTAGAATGTTCTAGAAAGCGTTTCATTGGGTTTCGAGTCTTTGTCTTGTCATTGAAATTGTTTTGGGTACCCATATGTTGTCCTGGCGAGTTATGAGACGATACAATTCAAATTCAAGATAATGGCGCAGGTTTTTCTACACTGTGAGAAAGGGGCATAAATAAATAAATGAACCTGTCATGTTTATATGCTTTTCAGTTTCCTGCCACATGGCTGGTTTCAAATGATGTTTTTTTCCACTCGTAACCACTCAACCTCCTTCATAGTTTCCTTGCGTGTAAAAGTGATGGATTTTGTGAGGGAATTAAGTCGAGGTCAGAATCAAGGTCTGTAGACACACCTCCACCACACCTTCATTTCATTGATCTCCAAACGCCCACCTGGCTGGCTTTGGGGTTTCCTCCATGCTTCAGTTCAAGGTCAGAGCTTGAAACTGACATTAGATCAGCAACAGGCTACAGGCAACTTCATCCTTTGCTATGTGGAGAAGCTTTCCTCTCTGAGGAATTGTGCTACTACCCCCCTGACCATGCTCTCCACTGGAGCAACTAATGCGAGAGAAGCAAAACTACATCCAACTGTAAAACGATCACAACCTCTGTCTGTCTGACAGTCCTGGGAGACACTGAAGTTATTGCTACCAAGTGGAAAACTTCTCTCTCTTTCTCTTTCTCTTTCTCGTTCTCTCTCTCGCTCTCTCTCGCTTTCTTTTCCTCAACAGCTCCCTCCCTCCCTCCCTCCCTCCCTCCCTCCCTCCCTCCCTCCCTCCCTCCCTCCCTCTCATCTTTCTACTCATTGCCACAGTTCTAATGAGACGTTCACGTCCCTTTACCTGTTAGTTATTTAGGAGGAGAGAGAGTGTTGCATTCCGAGACATCTTCCCGCGTTCCACACTCAACAGTCCCACCAATACAATACTGAACAAAAATATAAACACATTGTGCAACAATTTCAAAGATTTTACTGAGTTACAGTTCATATAACGAAATTTGTCAATTTAAATAAATAATGGATTTCACTAGACTAGGCAGTGATGCAGCCATGGGTAGACCTTGGAGGGCATAGGCTCAAATCACTTGAGAGTCAGACCCACCCACTTGACGAACAGGCCCAGCCAATCAGAATTCACTTTTTTTCCCCCCACAAAAGGGCTTTATTACAGACAGAAATACTTGTGAATTATTCTCCAGTCGATTCTATCTCTTTCACTTTCTCTCTCTCTCTGTTTCTCTCTTTCTCTCTCTTTCTCTATCCCCATCTCTCCCTCAGTCTCTCTCTGTCTCTTTCTCTATCCCCATCTCTCTCTCTCTCTCTTTCTCTCTCTCTCTCTCTCTCTCTCTCTCGCCCTCTCTCTCTCTCTCTCTCTCTCTCTCGCCCTCTCTCTCTCTCTCTCGCTCTCTCTCTCTCTCTCTCGCCCTCTCTCTCTTGCCCTCTCTCTCTCTTGCCCTCTCTCTCTCTTGCCCTCTCTCTCTCTTGCCCTCTCTCTCTCTCGCCCTCTCTCTCTCTCTCTCTCTCTCTCTCTCTCTCTCTTTCCCTCCTACAGTAACACATTCTGTAGATGATGACATCATCAGCTCTACTGAAAACAATGCGATGGGAGGGAAAAACATTTCAACTGCCAGTTCATTTCAATTCTCAATGGTAGAGAACAAACAAACATACAGTGAATCAGTAGTGATTTAAAGCAAATACTCCCTCCTTTGTTTAAGTAAATTATAAGCATGAGAAACTATGGTAAGCCAGGTACACAATCCCCTTTGTTTTCAACAGTGTTCTGTACATTTCCCTTGGCCTGTATGCGCTCCTAAACCTCAACTACAATACTGTTATTTATTTATTTATACCACAGCATTGTTGAATACTTGTTTCTGATTGGCTAGAAGGGCAATCTAAAATGGACATTAAAACCAGATATCGTGACCCCATTGAAATGACGACACGATAAGCACCTACACATGCAAACTGTACTTGCTGCACAGTTACAGAAAACTAAACCGACAACCACACAAACCGAGGAAAAACATAGCTAGCTATCTAGCATTGATGTGTTTTTTTTTTGCAGAGTTTTATATTTTTTTTAAAGCACATCTGATGACCTAACGGGTTAATGAACGTTCATCTCTCTGCTCCCTGCTGTTGCGGTCATGATTGCAAATGACTCCAAGCTGTCAAATCCAGGTTACCAGATTGACCAGCTGTTTTCAGCAACTGACATTTTTTTTTTCATAACAACAAACTATTTAGCTTCTAGCCTAGTGATTGACAGGCAACGTGATCTCCTGGTAATAAGGAGTCAGCGTTGACGAGTGTCCTGACGAGTAGGCAACCGGACATTAAAAAAAAAATGACCGACTAGGTCACTTATCGAATGAACGACTGGGTCACTTATCGAATGAACGACTGGGTCACTTATCGAATGAACGACTGGGTCACTTATCGAATGAACGACTGGGTCACTTATCGAATGAACGACTGGGTCACTTATCGAATGAACGACTGGGTCACTTATCGAATGAACGACTGGGTCACTTATCGAATGAACGACTGGGTCACTTATCGAATGAACGACTGGGTCACTTATCGAATGAACGACTGGGTCACTTATCGAATGAACGACTGGGTCACTTATCGAATGAACGACTGGGTCACTTATCGAATGAACGACTTGGTCACTTATCGAATGAACGACTGGGTCACTTATCGAATGAACGACTAGGTCACGTCTATAAATATAGAACTAATATAATGATCGACTGGATCACGTCTATAAATATAGAACTAATATAATGATCGACTGGATCACGTCTATAAATATAGAACTAATATAATGATCGACTGGATCACGTCTATAAATATAGAACTAATATAACAAACAACTGGATCACGTCTATAAATATAGAACTAATATAACGAATGACTGGATGAAACCTGTTCTAGCTGATTGTTAATCATTACTGAGAGGTAAAATGTCAGTGACAATCAATTAGCAAACCCCTCCTAAATTTAAAAAATATACATTCTGTTGATTACTGATTACTGATCAATTAATTGATACAATTATAAGTAGTCGGTTTTGTTATCTATTTAAAAAAAAAACTTTCTTAGGTTTTTACTTATGTATTGCATATTGTTTTTCTGTGGTGTGGTTCATTTAAGTCCATGGGCTTCCAACCACTGTTATGTGGTCTACTGTTATACTATACTGTTATGTACGTGTAACCGATGTGAAATGGCTAGCTAGTTAGCGGTGGTGCGCGCTAATAGTGTTTCAATCGGGTGACGTCACTCGCTCTGAGACCTTGAAGTAGTTGTTCCCCTTGCTCTGGCTTTTGCTCGTGGCTTTTGTGGCGCGATGGGTTACGATGCTTCGAGGGTGGCTGTTGTCTGTGTGCAGAGGGTCCCTGGTTCGAGGCGAGGAGAGGGACGGAAGCTATACTTTTACATATACTATACTGTTACATATACTATACTGTTACGTAAACTATACTGTTATGTATACTCTACTCTTATACTATACTGTTATAATCTACTGTTATACTATACCGTCATGTATTCTCTACTGTTATACTATACTGTTACGTAGAAAGAGGAGTGGGAGGCCCCGGTGCACAACTGAGCAAGAGGACAAGTACATTAGAGTGTCTAGTTTTAGAAACAGACGCCTCACAAGTCATGAACTGGCAGCTTCATTAAATAGTACCCGCAAAACCCGCAAAATAGTACCCGCAAAATAGTACCCGCAACATGAACAGTGAAGAGGCAACTCTGGGATGTTTTGAATGGTCGGGTATATATTGTACTATTCAGTTAATTAAGTATACTCAACTGTTATGAATACTATACTGTTGTGTACTCTACTCTTAATTATACTGTTATGTACACTCCCATGTTCACTCTATTGTTATTCTCTACAGCTATACTATATTGTTATGTACACTCCTATATATACTCTATTGTTATTCTCTACAGTTAAACTCTCTGCTGTTATGTGTACTATACTGTTATTTATAATCCACTAGCATGTATACTCTACAGTTACACGGTTATGTATGCTATACTATTATACTGTAGTGTTATGTGTACGGTAGTTTTATGTTTACTCTACTGTTATAATATATTGTCAAGTATACACTACTTCTGTGTATGCTCCACTGTTATGTAATTTCTACTGTTATACTCTACTATTATGTATGCTATACTGAGTGAGAGAGCGAGAGAGCGAGAGCGAGAGCGAGAGAGAGAGAGAGAGAGAGAGAGAGAGAGAGAGAGAGAGAGAGAGAGAGAGAGAGAGAGTGACCCCAATAACTACCGTGGAATATGCGTCAACAGTAACCTTGGGAAAATCCTCTGCACTATCATTAACAGCAGACTTGTACATTTCCTCAATGAAAACAATGTACTGAGCAAATGTCAAATTCGCTTTTTACCAAATTACCGTACAACAGACCATGTATTCACCCTGCACAACCAAACAAAACAAAACAAAGGCAAAGTCTTCTCATGCTTTGTTGATTTCAAAAAAGCCTTCGACTCAATTTGGCATGAGGGTCTGCTATACAAATTGATGGAAAGTGGTGTTGGGGGTAAAACATACGACATTATAAAATCCATGTACACAAACAACAAGTGTGCGGTTTAAATTAGCAAGAAACAGACACATTTCTTCACACAGGGTCGTGGGGTGAGACAGGGATGCAGCTTAAGCCCCACCCTCTTCAACGTATATATTAACGAATTGGCGCGGGCACTAGAAATGTCTGCAGCACCCGGCCTCACCCTACTAGAATCCGAAGTCAAATGTCTGCTGCTTGCTGATGATCTGGTGCTTCTGTCACCAACCAAGGAGGGCCTACAGCAGCACCTAGACCTTATGCACAGATTCTGTCAGACCTGGGCCCTGACAGTAAATCTCAGTCAGACCAAAATAATGGTGTTCCAAAAAAGGTCCAGTCACCAGGACCACAAATACAAATTCCATCTAGACACTGTTGCCCTAGAGCACACAAAAAAACTATACATACCTTGGCCTAAACATCAGGGCCACAGGTAACTTCCGCAAAGCTGTGAACGATCTGAGAGAAAAGGCAAGAAGGGCATTCTATGCCATCAAAAGGAACATAAATTTCAACATACCAATTAGGATTTGGCTAAAAATACTTGAATCAGTCATAGAGCCCATTGCCCTCTATGGTTGTGAGGTCTGGGGTCCGCTCACCAACCAAGACTTCACAAAATGGGATAAACACCAAATTGAGACTCTGCACGCAGAATTCTGCAAAAAATATCCTCCGTGTACAACGTAGAACACCAAATAATGCAGGCAGAGCAGAATTACGCCGATACCCACTAATTATCAAAATCCAGAAAAGAGCCGTTAAATTATATAACCACCTAAAAGGAAGCGATTCCCAAACCTTCCATAACAAAGCCATCACCTACAGAGAGATGAACCTGGACATCAGCACAATTAGACCCAACCAAATCATGAGAAAACAAAAAGATAATTACTTGACACATTGGAAAGAATTTACAAAAAAACAGAGCAAACTAGAATGCTATTTGGCCCTACACAGAGAGTACACAGCGGCAGAATACCTGACCACTGTGACTGACCCAAAATTAAGGAAAGCTTTGACTATGTACAGACTCAGTGAGCATAGCCTTGCTATTGAGAAAGGCCGCCGTAGGCAGACATGGCTCTCAAGAGAAGACAGGCTATGTGCTCACTGCCCACAAAATGAGGTGGAAACTGAGCTGCACTTCCTAACCTCCTGCCCAATGTATGACCATATTAGAGAGACATATTTCCCTCAGATTACACAGATCCACAAAGAATTCGAAAACAAATCCAATTTTGATAAACTCCCATATCTACTGGGTGAAATTCCACAGTGTTCCATCACAGCAGCAAGATTTGTGACCTGTTGCCACGAGAAAAGGGCAACCAGTGAAGAACAAACACCATTGTAAATACAACCCATATTTACTCTAATTTATTTCCCCTTGTATACCTTAACCATTTGTACATTGTTAAAACACTGTATATATATAATATGACATTTGTAATGTCTATATTGTTTTGAAACTTCTGTATGTGTAGTGTTTACTGTTAATTTTTATTGTTTATTTCACTTTATATATTCACTTTATATATTATCTACCTCACTTGCTTTGGCAATGTTAACACATGTTTCCCATGCCAATAAAGCCCTTGAATTGAATTGAATTGAATTGAGAGAGAGAGAGAGAGAGAGAGAGAGAGAGAGAGAGAGAGAGACAGAGAGAGAGAGAGAGAGAGAGAGAGAGAGAGAGAGAAGAGAGAGAGAGAGAGAGAGAGAGAGAGAGAGAGAGAGAGAGAGAGAGAGAAAGAGGGTGTGTATTCATCTAATGTACTTCTGCACGCAACTTAATTGCCCCCTGTTAAACCTAATATCTGTGAACAGGTTCCCGCTGAGTTACTAAATGAAGAAATCATCCTGCTGATTGTTAATCCTCATACTGAGAGGTAAATATTACCGACAACCAATGAACAAACCCCTCCTGAGGTACATATCAGAGACAATTATTAGTTTTTTTGATTGGTGATAAATTAATTAATGAGTTCATACATTTTTAATGAGTAGGTTTTGTTACCTGTTTAAACAAACCTTTTAAATGTTTACACTTGCGTTATATATTGCTTTTTTTTGTGTGATGTGTTCATGTAAGTCCTTGGGTTTCCAACCACTGTTATGTATACTCTACTATTATACTATACTCTAATACTATACTGTTATACTATACTGTAATACTCTAATGTTATGTATACTCCACTGTTATACTATACTGGTATACTATACTCTAATACTATACTGTTATACTATACTGTAATACTATAATGTTATGTATACTCCACTATTATACTATACTCTAATACTATACTGTTATACTATACTGTAATACTATAATGTTATGTATACTCTACTATTATACTATACTCTAATACTATACTGTTATACTATACTGTAATACTATAATGTTATGTATACTCTACTATTATACTATACTCTAATACTGTACTGTTATACTATACTGTAATACTATACTGTTATACTCTACTGTTATACTATACTGTTATGTATACTCTACTATTATACTATACTCTAATACTATACTGTTATACTATACTGTAATACTATAATGTTATGTATACTCTACTATTATACTATACTCTAATACTATACTGTTATACTATACTGTTATGTATACTCTACTATTATACTATACTCTAATACTATACTGTTATACTATACTGTAATACTATAATGTTATGTATACTCCACTGTTATACTATACTGGTATACTATACTCTAATACTATACTGTTATACTATACTGTAATACTATAATGTTATGTATACTCTACTATTATACTATACTCTAATACTATACTGTTATACTATACTGTAATACTATAATGTTATGTATACTCTACTATTATACTATACTCTAATACTATACTGTTATACTATACTGTAATACTATAATGTTATGTATACTCCACTGTTATACTATACTGGTATACTATACTCTAATACTATACTGTTATACTATACTGTAATACTATAATGTTATGTATACTCTACTATTATACTATACTCTAATACTATACTGTTATACTATACTGTTATGTATACTCCACTGTTATACTATACTGTTATACTATACTGTAACACTATAATGTTATGTATATCCTACTGTTATACTCTACTGTTATACTCTACTGTTAAAATCTACTGTTATACTCTACTGTTATACTCTACTGTAATACTATACTGTTATGTATACTCTACTATTATACTATACTCTAATACTATACTGTTATACTATACTGTAATACTATAATGTTATGTATACTCCACTGTTATACTATACTGGTATACTATACTCTAATACTATACTGTTATACTATACTGTAATACTATAATGTTATGTATACTCTACTATTATACTATACTCTAATACTATACTGTTATACTATACTGTTATGTATACTCCACTGTTATACTATACTGTTATACTATACTGTAACACTATAATGTTATGTATATCCTACTGTTATACTCTACTGTTATACTCTACTGTTAAAATCTACTGTTATACTCTACTGTTATACTCTACTGTTAAAATCTACTGTTAAAATCTACTGTTATACTCTACTGTTATACTCTACTGTTATACTCTACTGTTAAAATCTACTGTTATACTCTACTGTTATACTCTACTGTAATACTATACTGTTATGTATACTCTACTATTATACTATACTCTAATACTATACTGTTATACTATACTGTTATACTATACTGTTATGTATACTCTACTATTATACTATACTCTAATACTATACTGTTATACTATACTGTAATACTATAATGTTATGTATACTCTACTATTATACTATACTCTAATACTATACTGTTATACTATACTGTTATGTATACTCTACTATTATACTATACTCTAATACTATACTGTTATACTATACTGTAATACTATAATGTTATGTATACTCCACTGTTATACTATACTGGTATACTATACTCTAATACTATACTGTTATACTATACTGTAATACTATAATGTTATGTATACTCTACTATTATACTATACTCTAATACTATACTGTTATACTATACTGTAATACTATAATGTTATGTATACTCTACTATTATACTATACTCTAATACTATACTGTTATACTATACTGTAATACTATAATGTTATGTATACTCCACTGTTATACTATACTGGTATACTATACTCTAATACTATACTGTTATACTATACTGTAATACTATAATGTTATGTATACTCTACTATTATACTATACTCTAATACTATACTGTTATACTATACTGTTATGTATACTCCACTGTTATACTATACTGTTATACTATACTGTAACACTATAATGTTATGTATATCCTACTGTTATACTCTACTGTTATACTCTACTGTTAAAATCTACTGTTATACTCTACTGTTATACTCTACTGTAATACTATACTGTTATGTATACTCTACTATTATACTATACTCTAATACTATACTGTTATACTATACTGTAATACTATAATGTTATGTATACTCCACTGTTATACTATACTGGTATACTATACTCTAATACTATACTGTTATACTATACTGTAATACTATAATGTTATGTATACTCTACTATTATACTATACTCTAATACTATACTGTTATACTATACTGTTATGTATACTCCACTGTTATACTATACTGTTATACTATACTGTAACACTATAATGTTATGTATATCCTACTGTTATACTCTACTGTTATACTCTACTGTTAAAATCTACTGTTATACTCTACTGTTATACTCTACTGTTAAAATCTACTGTTAAAATCTACTGTTATACTCTACTGTTATACTCTACTGTTATACTCTACTGTTAAAATCTACTGTTATACTCTACTGTTATACTCTACTGTAATACTATACTGTTATGTATACTCTACTATTATACTATACTCTAATACTATACTGTTATACTATACTGTAATACTATAATGTTATGTATACTCCACTGTTATACTATACTGGTATACTATACTCTACTACTATACTGTTATACTATACTGTTATGTATACTCCACTGTTATACTATACTGTTATACTATACTGTAACACTATAATGTTATGTATATCCTACTGTTATACTCTACTGTTATACTCTACTGTTAAAATCTACTGTTATACTCCACTGTTATACTCTACTGTTGTACTATACTGTAATACTATAATGTTATGTATATCCTACTGTTATACTCTACTGTTAAAATCTACTGTTATACTATACTGTTATACTCTACTGTTATGTATAATCTACTGTCATACTATACTGTTTTAATCTACTGTTATACTATACTGTTATTTTTACTCTACTGTAATACTGTGCTGTTATTTATAATCTACTGTTATACTATACGATTATAATCTACTGTTATACTCTACTGTTATTTTTAATCTACTGTCATACTATACTGTTTTAATCTACTGTTATACTATACTGTTATACTATACTGTAATACTCTACTGTTATAGTCTACTGTTATACTCTACTGTTATGTATACTCTACTGTTATGTATACTCTACTGTTATACTATACTGTAATACTCTACTGTTATACTCTACTGTTATACTCCACAGTTATGTATACTCTACAGTTATATTCTACTGATATACTCCACTGTTATACTATACTGTTATACTCTACTGGTCTCCTTTAATGTTATACTTTACTGTTATACTCTACTCTTATGTATACTCTACTGTTATGTATACTCTACTGTTATACTCTACTGTTATGTATACTCTACTGTTATGTATACTCTACTGTTATGTATACTCTATTGTTATACTCTACTGTTATACTCTACTGTTATGTATACTCTACTGTTACACTCTACTGTTAGACTATACTGTTATACTCTATTGTTATGTATACTCTACTGTTATGTATACTCTACTGTTATGTATACTCTATTGTTATACTCTACTGTTATACTCTACTGTTATCCTCTACTGTTATACTCTACTGTTATACTCTACTGTTATACTCTACTGTTATACTCTACTGTTATGTATACTCTACTGTCATGTATACTCTACTGTTATGTATACTCTACTGTTATACTCTACTGTTATGTATACTCTACTGTTATGTATACTCTACTGTCATGTATACTCTACTGTCATGCTCTACTGTTATACTCTACTGTTATACTCTACTGTTATACTCTACTGTTATGCTCTACTGTTATACTCTACTGTTATACTCTACTGTTATACTCTACTGTTATACTCTATTGTTATACTCTACTGTTATGCTCTACTGTTATACTCTACTGTTATACTCTACTGTTATACTCTACTGTTATACTCTATTGTTATACTCTACTGTTATGCTCTACTGTTATACTCTACTGTTATACTCTACTGTTATACTCTACTGTTATCTATACTCTACTGTTATGTATACTCTACTGTTATACTCTACTGTTATACTCTACTGTTATGTATACTCTACTGTTATACTCTACTGTTATACTATACTGTTATGTTTACTCTAATGTTATGTATACTGTTATACTCTACTGTTATACTATACTGTTATGTATACTCTGATGTTATGTATACTCTAATGTTATGTATACTGTTACAATGCCTTATTGTTTTATGTATACGTTGTGTTATCTATATGACTCCAACACCAGCGTTAAAGAAAGCTTAGTCTATTACCATTAACAATCTTCCTAGTGCATTTACAAATGAAACTTCCTGATTGAATCAAAGCAATTACATCGATTCAAATCCAATTATATTCATCACATTCTTGGTAAACAACAGGTGTACACTAACAGTGAAATGCTTACTGGCGGCTGCTTACCAACAATGCAAGGAGAGAGAATAGAGAAAAAAATTGAAAGCAGTAACACAAGACTGGATTTTTAATTAATGTGAGTTCTAATACATCCAAATGAAAATAAATATGATAATAAATTGGCTATGGGGGAGATAACATGAACAAAACAATGGCTAGGGGGAGATAACATGAACAAAACAATGGCTATGGGGGAAATAATATTAACAAAACAATGGCTAGGAGGGAAATAACATCAACAAAACAATTCCTACGGTGAGATAACATGAACAAAACAATGCCTAGTGGGGAGATAACATGAACTAAACAATTCATAGTGGGGAGATAACATGAACAACACAATGGCAATGGGGGAGATAACAATGACATTGTGAGACAAAATAAATATGATTTAGAGCGTAGAAAAGGGGTCAATTTAATGGAAAACGCTTGCTGACTTAATAATCAGCCAATCAATTCTGTTCATTTCTACATGCCCTGATCATTTTTTTCAAGAGATAGAGACAGAAAGAGAGAAGAGTGATAGAAAGAGAGAGAATAAGAGATCAAGAAAGAAAGAGAGAATGAGCGAGGCAGTGCCAGCTCCCTCTGGTTAATTAGCTTCAAGTTGCTAGTAATACTGTGATAAGATCTGCAACAAACAGAACACAATTACACAGACAGCCCCCTGATGGAAAACGTCCAACGTTATCTGTCTCTGTCTCTGTCTCTGTCTCTGTCTCTGTCTCTGTCTCTCTCTCTCTCTCTCTCTCTCTCTCTCTCTCTCTCTCTCTCTCTCTCTCTCTCTCTCTCTCTCTCTCTCTCTCTCTCTCTCTCTCTCTCTCTCTGTCTCTGTCTCTCTCTCTCTCTCTCTGTCTCTATCTCCCTCTCTCTCAATTCAATTCAATTCAATTCAAGGGGCATTATTGGCATGGGAAACATGTGTTAACATTGCCAAAGCAAGTGAGGTAGATAATATACAAAAGTGAAATAAACAATAAAAATGAACAGTAAACATTAAACATTCAGAAGTTTCAAAACAATAAAGACATTACAAATGTTATATTATATGAATATACAGTGTTGTAACAATGTACAAATGGTTAAAGTACACAAGGGAAATCAATAAGCATAAATATGGGTTGTATTTACAATGGTGTTTGTTCTTCACTGGTTGGCAACAGGTCACAAATCTTGCGGCTGTATGGCACACTGTGGAGTTTCACCCAGTAGATATGGGAGTTTATCAAAATTGGATTAGTTTTTTTTGTGGATCTGTGTAATCTGAGGGAAATATGTCTTTCTAATATGGTCATACATTGGGAAGGAGGTTAGGAAGTGCAGATCAGTTTCCACCTAATTTTGTGGGCAGTGAGCACATAGCCTGTCTTCTCTTGAGAGCCATGTCTGTCTATGGCGGCCTTTCTCAATAGCAAGGCTACACTCACTAAGTCTGTACATAGTCAAAGCTTTCTTTAAGTTTGGGTCAGTCACAGTGGTCAGGTATTCTGCCACTGTGTACTTTCTGTTTAGGGCCAAATAGCATTCTAGTTTGCTCTGTTTTTTCTTAATTCTTTCCAATGTGTCAAGTAATTATCTTTTTGTTTTCTCATGATTTGTTTGGGTCTAATTGTGCTGCTGTCCTGGGGCTCTATGGGGTGTGTTTGTGAACAGAGCCAATGGACCAGCTTGCTTAGGGGACTCTTCTCCAGGTTCATCTCTCTGTAGGTTATGGCTTTGTTATGGAAGGTTTGGGAATCGCTTCCTTTTAGGTGGTTGTAGAATTGAACGGCTCTTTTCTGGATTTTGATAATTAGTGGGTATCGGCCTAATTCTGCTCTGCATGCAATATTTGATGTTCTACGTTGTACACAGAGGTTATTTTTGCAGAGTTCTGCATGCAGAGTCTCAATTTGGTGTTTATCCCATTTTGTGAAGTCTTGGTTGGTGAGCGGACCCAAGTCCTCACAACCATAAAGGGCAATGGGCTCTATGACTGATTCAAGTATTTTTAGCCAGATGGTATGTTGAAATTCTTGTCTCTCAGATCGTTCACAGCTTTGTGGAAGCTACCTGTGGCGCTGATGTTTAGGCCAAGATATGTATAGTTTTTTTGTGTGCTCTAGGGCAACAGTGTCTAGATGGAATTTGTATTTGTGGTCCTGGTGACTGGACCTTTTTTGGAACACCATTATTTTGGTCTTACTGAGATTTACTGTCAGGGGCCAGGTCTGACAGAATCTGTGCAGAAGATCTAGGTGCTGCTATAGGCCCTCCTTGGTTGTTGACAGAAGCACCAGATCATCAGCAAACAGTAGACATTTGACTTCGGATTCTAGTAGGGTGAGTCCGGGTGCTGCGCCAATTCGTTGATATATATGTTGAAGAGGGTGGGGCTTAAGCTGCATCCCTGTCTCACCCCACGACCCCGTGTGAAGAAATGTATGTGTTTTTTGCCAAATTTTAACCGTACACTTGTTGTTTGTGTACATGGGATTTTATAATGTCGTATGTTTTACCCCCAACAACACTTTCCATCAGTTTGTATAGCAGACCCTCATTTCCATCAGTTTGTATAGCAGACCCTCGTTTCCATCAGTTTGTATAGCAGACCCTCGTGCCAAATTGAGTCGAAGGCTATTTTGAAATTAACAAAGAAAAAATCCCCAAAGACTTTGCCTTTGTTTTGTTTTGTTTTGTTTGGTTGTGCAGGGTGAATACGTGGTCTGTCTTACGGTAATTTGGTAAATAGTAAATTTGACATTTGCTCAGTACATTGTTTTCATTGAGGAAATGTACGAGTCTGCTGTTAATGATAATGCAGAGGATTTTCCCAAGGTTGCTGTTGACGCATATTCCACGGCAGTTATTGGGGTCAAATTTGTCTCCACTTTTGTGGATTGGGGTTGATCAGTCCTTGGTTCCAAATATTGGGGGAAGATGCCAGAGTTAAGGATGATGTTAAAGAGTTTTAGTATAGCCAATTGGAATTTGTTGTCTGTATATTTGATAATTTCATTAAGGATACCATCAACACCACAGGCCTTTTTGGGTTGGAGAGTTTTTATTTTGTCCTGTGTACTCATTCAAGGTAATTGGAGAATCCAGTGGGTTCTGGTAGTCTTTAATAGTTGTATGTATATGTTTTTGCTCTTCATTATTTGTTATAGAGCCAAAAAGATTGGAGAAGTGGTTTACCCATACATCTTCATTTTGGAATAGATAATTATTTGTGTTGTTGTTTGTTTAGTGTTTTCCAATATTCCCAGAGGTGGTTAGAGTCTATGGATTCTTCAATTACATTGAGCTGATTTCTGACGTGCTGTTCCTTCTTTTTCCGTAGTGTATTTCTGTATTTTTTTCGTGATTCACCATAGTGAAGGCATAGACTCAGGTTTTCCGGGTCTCTATGTTTTTGGTTGGACAGGTTTTCTCTCTCTCTCTCTCTCTCTCTCTCTCTCTCTCTCTCTCTCTCTCTCTCTCTCTCTCTCTCTCTCTCTCTCTCTCTCTCTCTCTCTCTCTCTCTCTCTCTCTCTCTCTCTCTCTCTCTGTGTGTAAAACATTTAGATTGAGCTGTGTTTGGTCTGATTGGACAGGTGTACGGAGTGTAGTTCCTGCTCTCTGTGCTTCATGGCACAGGAACCCACCAAGCTCTTATTTATCAGCACACAGACCAGCCAACCAGCCGTATCAAATTGTTTTTATCGATGATGGGGTGGGATATAAGAGTTGTGAACTTGTGTTAAATCTCATCTACAGACCACAGCTGAGATGGAATGAAACCTCTAAGCCCTGAGCCACATGGCGAAAGCCAGAGAGAAGTCCCTCTCCCTGCTCTGTCCTCTCAA
Organism: Oncorhynchus clarkii lewisi; assembly: GCF_045791955.1. NCBI lineage: Eukaryota > Metazoa > Chordata > Actinopteri > Salmoniformes > Salmonidae > Oncorhynchus > Oncorhynchus clarkii. The sequence continues at coordinate 7,034,989 of NC_092154.1, forward strand.
ATCTCTGAAAAATATAAGCCCTACCTCCCTCCCCTCACTCTGTCCTCTCAAATCTCAGAGAAATCTAAGCCCTACCTCCCTCCCCTCACTCTGTCCTCTCAAATCTCAGTCAATAAAAAGGTTTTGTTTAACTAGGCAAGTCAGTTAAGAACAAATTCTTATTTTCAATGACGGCGGTATGACAAGGCGGTATGTCAACCGCCTTGTTCAGGGGCAGAACGACAGTTTTGAACGAGTTTTGAACGAGTTTTACCTTGTCAGCTCGGGGATTCGATCTTGCAACCTTCCGGTTACCAGTCCAACACTCTAACCACTAGGCTACCTGCCACCCCGTGTAGCGTGTGGTGTGTGTGTAGTGTGCTGTGTGTTGTGTGTGTGTAGTGTGTGTTGTGTAGTGTGTATGTCGTGTGTAGTGTGTGTGTTGTGTGTGTGTGTGTGTGTGTGTGTGTGTGTGTGTGTAGAGTGTGTGTAGTGTGTGTAGTGTGTGTAGTGTGTGTAGTGTGTGTAGTGTGTGTAGTGTGTGTGTGTGTGGAGTTTGTGTGTAGTTTGTTGTGTATGTAGTGTGTAGTGTGTATGTAGTGTGTTGTGTATAGTGTGTTGTGTATGTAATGTGTAGTGTGTATGTAGGGTATTGTGCGTCGTGTGTTGTGTGTGTAGTGTGTTGTGTGTGCAGTGTGTGTGTGTTATGTGTATGTAGTGTGTAGTGTGTATGAAGTGTGTAAGTAGTGTGTGTGTAGTGTGTGTGTGTGTGTAGTGTGTGTGTGTAGTGTGTGTAGTGTGTGTAGTGTATAAGTAGTGTGTGTGTAGTGTGTATGTAGTGTTGCGTGTGTCTGTATGTCTCTCTCTGTTTTTCTGTCTCTCTCTCAGACGTGTAGTTTGTGTGTTTGTGTGTAGTGTGTTTCGTGTGTGTAGTTTGTTGTGTGTCTATGTGTGTGTGTGTGTAGTGTGTGTAGTTTGTTGTGTGTCTATGTGTGTGTGTGTGTAGTAAGTGTAGTTTGTTGTGTGTCTATGTGTGTGTGTGTGTAGTGTGTGTAGTTTGTTGTGTGTCTATGTGTGTGTCTGTGAAAGAGATGCATGTGTAATGTATTTTTACTTCTCATAGCTGCAGCGTAGTCAATAATTGCTTTCCTCCCGCCTCGCTGGTGCCCTTTGACCAAGGAAGTGGGTTTTTCTATAAATAGCCAATCAGCCGACAGCTGGCAGCAGCTGCCTCGGTAACGCTATAATTGCAAATTGATCAGCAGGTGAACAACCTCAGTATCTTTCTACCTGTTTAGTATACCGTACTGTTTCTGTCTGTCAGGAGAACCATACCATACCGTACTGTTTCTGTCTGTCAGGAGAACCATACCATACCGTACTGTTTCTGTCTGTCAGGAGAACCATACCATACCGTACTGTTTCTGTCTGTCAGGAGAACCATACCATACCGTACTGTTTCTGTCTGTCAGGAGAACCATACCATACCGTACTGTTTCTGTCTGTCAGGAGAACCATACCATACCGTACTGTTTCTGTTTGTCAGGAGAACCATACCATACCGTACTGTTTCTGTCTGTCAGGAGAACCATACCATACCGTACTGTTTCTGTTTGTCAGGAGAACATTATCATCTAGGAGGGATAATAACTATCTGTCTGTCAGTAGGCTGTCAGGAGAACCATATCAATCTGTACTGTTTCTGTCTGTCAGGAGAACCATACCATACCGTACTGTTTCTGTCTGCCAGGAGAACCATACCGTACTGTTTCTGTTTGTCAGGAGAACCATACCATACCGTACTGTTGCTGTCTGTCAGGAGAACCATATCATACCGTACTGTTGCTGTCTGTCAGGAGAACCATACCATACCGTACTGTTTCTGTTTGTCAAGAGAACCATAGTATACCATACTGTTTCTGTTTGTCAGGAGAACCATACCATACCGTACTGTTTCTGTTTGTCAGGAGAACCATACCATACCGTAATGTTTCTGTCTGTAGGAGAACCATACCATACCGTACTGTTTCTGTCTGTAGGAGAACCATACCATACCGTACTGTTTCTGTCTGTCAGGAGAACTATATCATACCGTACTGTTTCTGTCTGTCAGGAGAACCATTACATACCGTACTGTTTCTGTCTGTCAGGAGAACCATACCATACCTTACTGTTTCTGTCTGCCAGGAGAACCATATCATACCGTACTGTTTCTGTCTGTCAGGAGAACATTATCATCTAGGAGGGATAATAACTATCTGTCTGTCAGTAGGCTGTCAAGAGAACCATATCAATCTGTACTGTTTCTGTCTGTCAGGAGAACCATACCATACCGTACTGTTTCTGTCTGCCAGGAGAACCATACCGTACTGTTTCTGTCTGTCAGGAGAACCATACCATACCGTACTGTTTATGTCTGTCAGGAGAACCATATCATACCGTACTGTTTCTGTCTGCCAGGAGAACCATGCCGTACTGTTTCTGTTTGTCAGGAAAACCATTACATACCGTACTGTTTCTGTCTGTCAGGAGAACCATATCATACCGTACTGTTTCGATCTGTAGGAGAACCATACCATACCGTACTGTTTCTGTCTGTCAGGAGAACCATACCATACTGTACTGTTTCTGTCTGTCATGAGAACCATACCATACCGTACTGTTTCTGTTTGTCAGGAGAACTATACCATACCGTACTGTTTCTGTTTGTCAGGAGAACCATACCATACCGTATTGTTTCTGTCTGTCAGGAGAACCATACCCTATCTTACTGTTTCTGTCTGTCAGGAGAACATTATCATCTAGGAGGGATAATAACTATCTGTCTGTCAGTAGGCTGTCAGGAGAACCATATCAATCTGTACTGTTTCTGTCTGTCAGGAGAACCATACCATACCGTACTGTTTCTGTCTGTCAGGAGAACCATACCATACCGTACTGTTTCTGTCTGCCAGGAGAACCATACCGTACTGTTTCTGTCTGTCAGGAGAACCATACCATACCGTACTGTTTATGTCTGTCAGGAGAACCATATCATACCGTACTGTTTCTGTCTGCCAGGAGAACCATGCCGTACTGTTTCTGTTTGTCAGGAGAACCATTACATACCGTACTGTTTCTGTCTGTCAGGAGAACCATATCATACCGTACTGTTTCGATCTGTAGGAGAACCATACCATACCGTACTGTTTCTGTCTGTCAGGAGAACCATACCATACCTTACTGTTTCTGTCTGTCAGAAGAACCATATCATACCATACTGTTTCTATCTGTAGGAGAACCATACCATACCGTACTATTTCTGTCTGTAGGAGAACCCTACCATACCGTACTGTTTCTGTTTGTCAGGAGAACCATACCATACCGTACTGTTTCTGTCTGTCAGGAGAACCATATCATACCGTACTGTTTCTGTCTGTCAGGAGAACTATATCATACCGTACTGTTTCTGTCTGTCAGGAGAACCATATCATACCGTACTGTTTCTGTCTGCCAGGAGAACCATATCATACCATACTGTTTCTGTCTGTCAGGAGAACCATACCCTATCTTACTGTTTCTGTCTGTCAGGAGAACATTATCATCTAGGAGGGATAATAACTATCTGTCTGTCAGTAGGCTGTCAGGAGAACCATATCAATCTGTACTGTTTCTGTCTGTCAGGAGAACCATACCATACCGTACTGTTTCTGTCTGCCAGGAGAACCATACCATACTGTTTCTGTCTGTCAGGAGAACCATACCATACCGTACTGTTTATGTCTGTCAGGAGAACCATATTATACCGTACTGTTTCTGTCTGCCAGGAGAACCATGCCGTACTGTTTCTGTCTGTCAGGAGAACCATACCATACCATACTGTTTCTGTCTGTCAGGAGAACCATATCATACCATTGTGTGTGTGTGTGTGTGTGTGTGTGTGTGTGTGTGTGTGTGTGTGTGTGTGTGTGTTTGTGTGTGTGTGTGTGTGTGTGTGTGTGTGCATGTGTGTTTGTGTGTGATGAATGATGCTGTCTTGCCATTGGATGAGCCTGTCACAGACAGATCATTGACTGTCAATAGAGGATATAGAGACAACACAGGAGTCAACCGGTCGGCAGGAAATCACTAGCTACCTGTCGGTCTGTCAGGGACAACCTCGGGCTCCTCTCTCTCTCTCTCTCTCTCTCTCTCTCTCTCTCTCTCTCTCCCTATCTCTCTCCCTGTAACACTGTCATCTCTCCCCTCTCTCTCTCTCTCTCTCTCTCTCTCTCTCTCTCTCTCTCTCGCTCTCTTTCCCTGTACACTGTCATCTCTCCCCTCTCTCTCCCCCTCTCTCTCTCTCTCTCTCTTTCCCTGTACACTGTCATCTCCAATCTCTCTCTCTTCCTGCATCTCTCTCTCTGCTATTTTCTCTATCCCTCACTCTTTCTCCCACCATCTCTCTCTCCTCCACTTTCTTTCTTCCTGTCCTCCTCCTTCTCTTCTCTACTCTCCATTACCCTGAAGGTGTGTCCCTACACAGTCCCCCTGTCCCACTCCCTGCTCCAGCCTCTCTCCACCTCTCCCCTTCATATCTGTCCCACAACCCTCTCTCCACATCTCCCCTTCCTATCTGTCCAACACAACCCTCTCTCCTCTCTCCCTTTCCTATCTGTCCCATAACTCTCTCCCCCTCTCCCCTTCCTATCTGTCCCATAACTCTCTCCCCCTCTCCCCTCCTATCTGTCCCACCAGCCTCTCTCCCCCTCTCCCCTTCATATCAGTCCCACCAGCCTCTCTCCCCCTCTCTCCTTCCTATCCTTCCCACCAGCTTCTCTCCCCCTCTCCCCTCCTATCTGTCCCACAACTCTCTCTCCCCCTCTGCCGTTCCTATCTGTCCCACCAGCCTCTCTCCCCCTCTGCCCTTCCTATCTGTCCCACCAGCTTCTCTCCCCCTCTGCCCTTCCTATCTGTCCCATAACACTCTCCCCCTCTCCCCTCCTATCTGTACCACCAGCCTCTCTCCCCCTCTCCCTTCCTATCTGTCCCACCAGCCTCTCTCCCCCTCTCCCTTCCTATCTGTCCCACCAGCCTCTCTCCCCCTCTCCCTTCCTATCTGTCCCACCAGCCTCTCTCCTTCTCCCTGGAATTATTTATCAGAACATTCTGTCTAGCCGTAGTCATTATACAGCATAGAAAACTGTCCCAGAGGAGAAGAATAGCTGTCAGCAGGATGCACTGTTATCAGCGGCTAATGAGCTCAACACCTACCCAGGTCTAGAGTTTTTGCATGTGGATATTCGTTATAATTATTAATTGAATTGACAGGAAATCATACAATTAATTCCTCACTCAATCAAACTAACTGATATCCTTTACATTTTCATGTCTTATGGTTCCACTTATAGACAGTCCCGTTTTTATCTCTGTATCAAAATCAATGTGTCATTCAATTGAAATCAATGCGTCATATGATTGAAAGCAATGTGTCATTCAATTGAAAGCAATGTGTCATTCAATTGAAATCAATGTGTCATTCAATTGAAAGCAATGCGTCATATGATTGAAAGCAATGTGTCATTCAATTGAAAGCAATGTGTCATTCAATTGAAAGCAATGTCATGTCATTGTCATCAATGTCATTGAAAGCAATGACACAAAGCATTGTGTCACATAATTGAAAGCAATGGAAACATGGATCTCGTTTGTCTCACACCGAGTAGATGTTATCACAACACAGGGACTGATATGGGCTGAAAAACGTCAATATCTCCGACACTGTGAGGTTCAAACCTTCATATCTTCATGTTTCATCAAATTAATCAATAGAAAATATTATTAGATCACACAGTAGGAGGGCTGGGAGGGCTCTGTTGAATCATCCCAACACACACACACACACATCATGGAAAAATGAATGGTCTACAGACAGTGAAGAAAAGAGTTAGATCGACGCTGTGGCTGTCTACATGACGGGTGGTAGTGTGTGTCTGTGTCTATATGTGTGTGTCTACAATCTGGGGGACTGGCATCTGTTTAACACTCACAGCAAAACACTTCAAATAAGTTTCACGTCATTTTTTTTGGTTCATATTGTACTTATGCCTGTTCCTTTCATGTTCTATCCTGTTCTTTTCATGTTCTATCCTGTTCTTTTCATGTTCTATCCTGTTCTTTTCATGTTCTATCCTGTTCTTTTCATGTTCTATCCTGTTCTTTTCATGTTCTATCCTGTTCTTTTCATGTTCTATCCTGTTCTTTTCATGTTCTATCCTGTTCTTTTCATGTTCTATCCTGTTCTTTTCATGTTCTATCCTGTTCTTTTCATTTTCCATCCTGTTCTTTTCATGTTCTATACTGTTCTTTTCATGTTCCATCCTGTTCTTTTCATGTTCTATCCTGTTCTTTTCATGTTCCATCCTGTTCTTTTCATGTTCTATCCTGTTCTTTTCATGTTCTATCCTGTTCTTTTCATTTTCCATCCCGTTCTTTTCATGTTCTATCCTGTTCTTTTCATGTTCTATCCTGTTCTTTTCATGTTCTATCCTGTTCTTTTCATTTTCTATCCTGTTCTTTTCATTTTCCATCCTGTTCTTTTCATGTTCCATCCTGTTCTTTTCATGTTCTATCCTGTTCTTTTCATGTTCTATCCTGTTCTTTTCATGTTCTATCCTGTTCTTTTCATTTTCCATCCCGTTCTTTTCATGTTCTATCCTGTTCTTTTCATGTTCTATCCTGTTCTTTTCATGTTCTATCCTGTTCTTTTCATTTTCTATCCTGTTCTTTTCATTTTCCATCCTGTTCTTTTCATGTTCCATCCTGTTCTTTTCATGTTCTATCCTGTTCTTTTCATGTTCTATCCTGTTCTTTTCATGTTCTATCCCGTTCTTTTCTTGACTTGAAGCGGATGTCTTTTTGAATCGACAGGTACAACGAACAAAGTCTGCTTCCCAAATGACACCCTATTCCCTATATAGTGGACCCATAATGCACTACTTCTGACCAGGACCCATAGTGTACTACTATAAACCAGGACCCATAGTGTACTACCTCTGACCAGGACCCATAGTGCACTACTATAAACCAGGACCCATAGTGCACTACTTCAGATCAGGACCCTTAGTGTACTACTATAAACCAGGACCCATAATGCACTACTTCTGACCAGGACCCATAGTGTACTACTATAAACCAGGACCCATAGTGTACTACCTCTGACCAGGACCCATAGTGTACTACTATAAACCAGGACCCATAGTGCACTACTTCAGATCAGGACCCTTAGTGTACTACTATAAACCAGGACCCATAGTGTACTACCTCTGACCAGGACCCATAGTGCACTACTATAAACCAGGACCCATAGTGCACTACTTCAGATCAGGACCCTTAGTGTACTACTATAAACCAGGACCCCTAGTGTACTACTTCCGACCAGGACCCATAGTGTACTACCTCTGACCAGGACCCATAGTGCACTACTTCTGACCAGGACCCATAGTGTACTACCTCTGTCTGTCTGTCTGTCTGTCTGTCTGTCTGTCTGTCTGTCTGTCTCTTGATTCTATCCTGTTCTTTTCATGTTCTATCCTGTTCTTTTCATGTTCTATCCCGTTCTTTTCTTGACTTGAAGCGGATGTCTTTTTGAATCGACAGGTACAACGAACAAAGTCTGCTTCCCAAATGACACCCTATTCCCTATATAGTGGACCCATAATGCACTACTTCTGACCAGGACCCATAGTGTACTACTATAAACCAGGACCCATAGTGTACTACCTCTGACCAGGACCCAAAGTGCACTACTTCTGACCAGGACCCATAGCGTACTACCTCTGACCAGGACCCATAGTGTACTACCTCTGACCAGGACCCATAGTGTGCTACTATAAACCAGGACCCATAGTGTACTACCTCTGACCAGGACCCATAGTGTACTACTATAAACCAGGACCCATAGTGCACTACTTCAGATCAGGACCCTTAGTGTACTACTATAAACCAGGACCCATAGTGTACTACCTCTGACCAGGACCCATAGTGTACTACTATAAACCAGGACCCATAGTGTACTACCTCTGACCAGGACCCATAGTGCACTACTTCTGACCAGGACCCATAGTGTACTACCTCTGACCAGGACCCATAGTGTACTACTATAAACCAGGACCCATAGTGTACTACCTCTGACCAGGACCCATAGTGTACTACTTCCGACCAGGACCCATAGTGTACTACCTCTGACCAGGACCCATAGTGTACTACTTCTGACCAGGACCCATAGTGTACTACCTCTGACCAGGACCCATAGTGTACTACCTCTGACCAGGACCCATAGTGTACTACCTCTGACCAGGACCCATAGTGTACTACTTCTGACCAGGACCCATAGTGTACTACTTCTGACCAGGACCCATAGTGTACTACCTCTGACCAGGACCCATAGTGTACTACTATAAACCAGGACCCATAGTGTACTACTTCCGACCAGGACCCATAGTGTACTACCTCTGACCAGGACCCATAGTGTACTACTTCTGACCAGGACCCATAGTGTACTACCTCTGACCAGGACCCATAGTGTACTACTTCCGACCAGGACCCATAGTGTACTACTTCTGACCAGGACCCATAGTGTACTACTTCTGACCAGGACCCATAGTGTACTACTTCCGACCAGGACCCATAGTGTACTACTTCAGATCAGGACCCTTAGTGTACTACTATAAACCAGGACCCATAGTGTACTACCTCTGACCAGGACCCATAGTGTACTACTATAAACCAGGACCCCTAGTGTACTACCTCTGACCAGGACCCATAGTGTACTACTTCTGACCAGGACCCATAGTGTACTACTATAAACCAGGACCCCTAGTGTACTACTATAAACCAGGACCCATAGTGTACTACCTCTGACCAGGACCCATAGTGTACTACTTCTGACCAGGACCCATAGTGCACTACCTCTGACCAGGACCCATAGTGTACTACTTCTGTCTGTCTGTCTGTCTGTCTGTCTGTCTGTCTGTCTGTCTGTCTGTCTGTCTGTCTGTCTGTCTGTCTGTCTGTCTGTCTCCAATGTACACTGCAATGTATTCTAGCAGAGATCTGGGGCCTCATTTATGATAAATATAAATTATTCTCAGCCTCAGTGCTCGTGCACTACCTTGGCTATTTGCATTTCGAAAACAGCACTAATTAACCATATATGGTCAACAAAAAAAAAATACATGTCAATCCTTTTGGGAATATACAATGCTATACCATGAAATACAACGTGGCAAAACCAAATAGAGGTGCTAGTATCAGAGACTGAGTACAGCCGAAAGGTTTTATTTGGCTCGCTCTGTTGTGGCTTTGACCAGTTAAATTAAATCATAAATACAAAGAGAGGACCATTCAAGTTACTTTAGCAATGACAAATATACACTGAACAAAAAATATAAACACAACATGTTATTAAGTGTTGGTTTCATGTTTCAAGAGCTGTAATAAAAAGATACTTAGAATTGTTCCATACACACAAAAAAATACTTATTTTCTCTGAAATGTTGTGCAACAAATGTGTTTACATCCCTGTTAGTGAGCATTTCTCATTTGAAAAGATAATTCATCCACCTGACAGGTGTGGCACATCAAGAAGCTGATTAAAACAGCATGATCATTACACAGGTGCACCTTGTGCTGGGGGGACAATAAAAAGGCCACTCTAAAATGAGCAGTTTTGTCACCCAACACAATGCCACAGATGTCTCAAGTTTTTTGAGAGAGCGTGCAATTGGCATGCTGACTGCAGGAATGTCCTCCAGAACGATTGACAGAACATTTTATGTTCGTTTCTCTACCATAAGCCGCCTCCAATGTCATTTTACAGAATTTGGCAGCCCGTCCAACTGGCCTCACCTCTTTAGACCACGCGTAACCACGACAGCCCAGGACCTCCACATCCGGCTTCTTCACCTGAGGGATGGTCTGAGACCAGCCACCGGACAGCTGATGAAACTGAGGAGTATTTCTATCTGCAAAAAAATACCTTTTGTGGAGAAAAACTCATTCAGATTGGCTGGGTCTGGCTCCCCAGTGCGCCACTGCCCGGTCATGTGAAATCCATAGATTAGGGCCTATTGAATTTATTTCCATTGACTGATTTCCTTATTTTAACTGTGTAAATCGGTAAAATCATTGACATTGTTGCATATTGCGTTTACATTTTTTGTTCAGTATGTTTATTCAAATGAGTAGACGACACTCACCAATAAGCCGCCCATATTCAACAGCTCCCATCTGTAGGCGTATATAGGACAACATTGCTGTTTTGCAGAATGAATGAGTCGTTCGTTCCACTTTGCCAACACATTCAGCATCACGTAATCTTTCACCTGCAAATACAGAGTAGAAACCTTTTCTGTTCCTATAGTTGAAGTTGTTTTGGGCTGTTGCTTTTATGACCATGTGGGGGCCGTCTATTGGTCAGTTCGTTTTGAGGAGTATATGATATAGTTGAAGTTGTTTTGGGCTGTTGCTTTTATGACCATGTGGGGGCCGTCTATTGGTCAGTTCGTATTGAGGAGTATATGATTGCATCCAAAACATTGGCTCCCGCTGAAAAGTGCCCGTTGCCAAAACCCAGAGATTGGAGAGCACTTTGCTGGGCACTGGAATGGCATGTGTTTATCTTTCTAAAATAGGTCTTAAATCCTCCCAAAGATCATATAAGATTGGTTTCGTGAAAACGATATCTGATGAGCCAATCTGTACTTTCTGCAACAAAAAAGTCACACTTGTCTCTAAACTTGCACTCTGTGAAATGTGGCATGTGCCAAATCGTCCAACATAACAAGATCATCCATCTCTCATTGGATTTCCCATTATCAACGGTTTCACTTTCACATGTGCCTCTAATTTAGCAAATGACTGTACTTTCCATGGATTATTATCATATCAAATGCACTGATGTGGTCAAATTATATCTAGCATGAATTCACAATTGAAATTGAAATACGATTAAATCGAACAATTATTTAATTATTACTCTCACAATTTCACACATTTTCAACGTTTATTATCCCCATTCTAATGCTTGACAATCAGTTCCTTTGTTCCACCACTCGGCACTTTGCGTATGCATGGACGTGGCTCTGCATACATTTTGGTACACTATCAAGCAAAAGTTAACATTGATAAAGCCCACGCTTTGGTGGGAATGCTCCCACGTATGGTTTACGTACAGATTTGTGTCTACGCGAGATTGATAAATGACCCTAATCAAAAAATCCCCTACGATTAGTGATTTTTTAAAATATGCTATAGCACATCTCGATCAGAATGTTGGAATCCTATGTCACGCCCTGACCTTAGAGATCCTTTTTATGTCTCTGTTTTGGTTTGGTCAGGGCGTGAGTTGGGGTGGGCATTCTATGTTTTGTGTTCTATGTTTTCTATTTCTGTGTTGTTTGGCCGGGTGTGGTTCTCAATCAGAGGCAGCAGTCTATCGTTGTCTCTGATTGAGGACCATACTTAGGCAGCCTTTTCCCACCTGTGTTGGTGGGTGGTTGTTTTCTGTTTTTGTGTTTCTGCACCTGACAGAACTGTTTCGGTTTCGTTCGTTCTCTTTGTTATTTTTGTTCAGTTTAATAAAATCATGAACACGTGCCACGCTGCATCTTGGTCCTTTCCTTCCAACAGCCGTTACATCCTAGTGAACTACTTTTTTCCAACTGGAAATAAAACGTAATGATATTGGATCCAATAGGATTTTCGCCATTATTAGAATACTACTGGAAATCTATTGGACTGATTTTCTTTCCTATTGGGAATCAAAATAAAACCCTATTGAAGAAACTTTCAAAGTTCTTGAAATGTTCCCCCATTGACTGACCTTCATGTCTTAAAGTAATGATGGACTGTCATTTCTATTTGCTTATTTGAGCTGTTCTTGCCATAATATGGACTTGGTCTTTTACCAAATAAGGCTATCTTCTGTATACCAACCATACCTTGTCACAACACAACTGATTGGCTCACAATGCGTTAAGAACTAAATATATTCCACAAATTAACTTTTAACAATGCACACCTGTAAATTGAAAAAAAATGCCAGGTTACTTCATGAAGCTGGTTGAGATAATGTCAAGATTGCAAAGCTGTCATCAAGACAAAGGGTGGTTACCTTGAAGAATCTCAAATATAAAATATATTTTGATTTGTTTAGCACTTTTACTTTTTTCATAGTTTTGATGCCTTCACTATTATTCTACAATGTAGAAAATACTACAAATAAAGACAAACACTGGAATGAGTAGGTGGTCTAAAACTTTGGACCGGTAGTGTATGTGATGAAGTATGTTTGGCTCGTTGGCGCCACTTTCAGAGCTACTAAAAAGTATACCAAAGTACCGGAGACTCTATTGAACTTCCAACTCTCACAAAGCAACAGCATCTTCATGGCCATGATGATATGTGTTTTTGTTAGTTGCTTCGCCGTTCATTACCGAACACGATCATTCATTTTGCTAAAGGGGAGGAGGATTGAAATGCAGTGTTTAATGTATACATCTTTTATCAGCTAAAAAGTGTGCTACGGATATCAGCAACATGGGTGTGTCCCAAATGACATCATATTACCTGTGTAGTGTCCCAAATGACATCCTATTACCTGTATAGTGTCCCGAATGACATCCTATTACCTGTATAGTGTCCCAAATTACATCATATTACCTGTAGTGTCCCAAATTACATCCTATTACCTTTTTTCCTGCTATAGCAAACTGGCTGAAAGTGAAGATCCTACATCTGTAGTGAACAGGGAACAAGTGAAGATCCTACATCTGTTAGATGGTCAGTGAACAGGGAACACGGCACCATCTGGGACCTGAAACATCCTGTTCTATGTGACTCATCACTATGACATCATTTCAATTGCTATAATGGGAAATGCTAGACTGCCTGATTCTATATATATATTTACATTGTTAAAAACAAACCTGGCATGTATCTCTTTCTATTAAACTGACTGACTGGCTGACAGGCTGACTGGCTGACTGGCTGACTGGCTGACTGGCTGACTGGCTGACAGGCAGGTCTAAATTGCAGTCGATGCTTGAATGCTCCTTTGGGCTATCTCATCATGGTGTTTTCCTCCCTATTTACTGTGTGTGTGTTCAGGGTCATACAGGACACAGTACAGGGATACTGGAGCTCTGGATACATACAGGACACAGTACAGGGATACTGGAGCTCTGGATACATACAGGACACAGTACAGGGATACTGGAGCTCTGTATACATACAGGACACAGTACAGGGATACTGGACCTCTGGATACATACAGGACACAGTACAGGGATACTGGACCTCTGGATACATACAGGACACAGTACAGGGATACTGGAGCTCTGTATACATACAGGACACAGTACAGGGATACTGGACCTCTGGATACATACAGGACACAGTACAGGGATACTGGACCTCTGGATACATAGAGGACACAGTACAGGGATACTGGAACTCTGGATACATACAGGACACAGTACAGTGATACTGGAGCTCTGGATACATACAGGACACAGTACAGGGATACTGGAGCTCTGGATACAATGTTGCTGTGGGTTTGTGCTCTATTTATTTGCAAAGTAACATCCCTAATATAATGAATGTGAGTTTGGTTTGTGGGTAAGATGCCTGGAGGGTCCTTGAGTCTGAATATAGAGACCAACCAAGAGCATAGGGCCTTCTGCTACCAACGAAGCCGGCTGCATTCATGATTGAGGTCTGTGTGTGGGTGGGTGGGTGAGTGGGTAGGGGGGGGGGGGGGGGGCAATGTGTGTGTGCGCATGTGTGCATGTGTACGTGTTTGTGTGTGAGATGGTCAAATTCCCATTGCCGGTGTTAAACTTTTACGGCCAGACCATTTTAGATGGTCAATCCTTCTCATATCCTGTTAGATGGTCAGTCCTTCTCATATCCTGTTAGATGGTCAATCCATCTCATATCCTGTTAGATGGTCAGTCCTTCTCATATCCTGTCAGATGGTCAATCCATCTCATATCCTGTTAGAGGGTCAGTCCTTCTCATATCCTGTCAGATGGTCAGTCCTTCTCATATCCTGTTAGATGGTCAATCCATCTCATATCCTGTCAGATGGTCAGTCCTTCTCATATCCTGTCAGATGGTAAGTCATATCCAGTGTTGTAAAGCACGTGAAATACTTTGAAGTAAAAAATGTATATTTTCTAAAAATAAAAATGTCACTGTGATAAGTGTCACTGACTCAAAGCCACAAGAGGGTAGAGCATATTTCAAATGGTTGTTAGGTATCTGTACTTTACTATTCACATTTTTGAATACTTTTACTTCACTACATTCCTTAAAGAAAATAAAGTGCTTTTTACTCCATACATTTTCTTTGACACCCAAAAGTACTCGTTACATTTTGAAGGTACTCGTTACATTTACACAACGTCAAATTCACACACTTATCAACAGAACATCCCTGCTTATCACCACTGCCTCTGATCTGGAGGACTCACTAAACAGAGAACATCCCTGGTCATCCCTACTGCCTCTGATCTGGAGGACTCACTAAACAGAGAACATCCCTGGTAATCTCTACTGCCGCTGATCTGGAGGACTCACTAAACAGAGAACATCCCTGGTCATCCCTACTGTCTCTGATATGGAGGACTCACTAAACAGAGAACATCCCTGGTCATCCCTATTGCCTCTGATCTGGAGGACTCACTAAACAGAGAACATCCCTGGTCATCCCTACTGTCTCTGATATGGAGGACTCACTAAACAGAGAACATCCCTGGTCATCCCTACTGCCTCTGATCTGGAGGACTCACTAAACAGAGAACATCCCTGGTCATCCCTACTGCCTCTGATCTGGAGGATTTACTAAACAGAGAACATCCCTGGTCATCCCTACTGCCTCTGATCTGGAGGACTCACTAAACATAGAACATCCCTGGTCATCCCTACTGTCTCTGATCTGGAGGACTCACTAAACAGAGAACATCCCTGGTAATCTCTACTGCCGCTGATCTGGAGGACTCACTAAACAGAGAACATCCCTGGTCATCCCTACTGCCTCTGATATGGAGGACTCACTAAACAGAGAACATCCCTGGTCATCCCTACTGCCTCTTATCTGGAGGACTCACTAAACAGAGAACATCCCTGGTAATCTCTACTGCCGCTGATCTGGAGGACTCACTAAACAGAGAACATCCCTGGTCATCCCTACTGCCTCTGATCTGGAGGACTCACTAAACAGAGAACATCCCTGGTCATCTCTACTGCCTCTGATCTGGAGGACTCACTAAACAGAGAACATCCCTGGTCATCCCTACTGCCTCTGATCTGGAGGACTCACTAAAAAGAGAACATCCCTGGTCATCACTACTGCCTCTGATCTGGAGGACTCACTAAACAGAGAACATCCCTGGTCATCCCTACTGCCTCTGTTCTGGAGGACTCACTAAAAAGAGAACATCCCTGGTCATCCCTACTGTCTCTGATATGGAGGACTCACTAAACAGAGAACATCCCTGGTCATCCCTACTGCCTCTGATCTGGAGGATTTACTAAACAGAGAACATCCCTGGTCATCCCTACTGCCTCTGATCTGGAGGACTCACTAAACATAGAACATCCCTGGTCATCCCTACTGTCTCTGATCTGGAGGACTCACTAAACAGAGAACATCCCTGGTAATCTCTACTGCCTCTGATCTGGAGGACTCACTAAACAGAGAACATCCCTGGTCATCCCTACTGCCTCTGATCTGGAGGACTCACTAAACAGAGAACATCCCTGGTCATCACTACTGCCTCTGATCTGGAGGACTCACTAAACAGAGAACATCCCTGGTCATCCCTACTGCCTCTGTTCTGGAGGACTCACTAAAAAGAGAACATCCCTGGTCCTCCCTACTGCCTCTGATCTGGAGGACTCACTAAACAGAGAACATCCCTGGTCCTCCCTACTGCCTCTGATCTGGAGGACTCACTAAACAGAGAACATCCCTGGTCCTCCCTACTGCCTCTGATCTGGCGGACTCACTAAACAGAGAACATCCCTGGTCCTCCCTACTGCCTCTGATCTGGAGGACTCACTAAACAGAGAACATCCCTGGTCATCACTACTACCTCTGATCTGGAGGACTCACTAAACAGAGAACATCCCTGGTCTTCCCTACTGCCTCTGATCTGGAGGACTCACTAAACAGAGAACATCCCTGGTCCTCTCTACTGCCGCTGATCTGGAGGACTCACTAAAAAGAGAACATCCCTGGTCGTCCCTACTGCCTCTGATCTGGAGGACTCACTAAACAGAGAACAACCCTGGTCGGCCCTACTGCCTCTGATCTGGTGGACTCACTAAACAGAGAACATCCCTGGTCATCCCTACTGCCTCTGATCTGGAGGACTCACTAAACAGAGAACATCCCTGGTCATCACTACTGCCTCTGATCTGGAGGACTCACTAAACAGAGAACATCCCTGGTCATCCCTACTGCCTCTGATCTGGAGGACTCACTAAACAGAGAACATCCCTGGTCATCCCTACTGCCTCTGATCTGGAGGACTCACTAAACAGAGAACATCCCTGGTCGTCCCTACTGCCTCTGATCTGGCGGATTCACTGAACTCACATGCTTTATTTGTAAATGATGTCAGAGTGTTTCAGTGTGCCTCTGGCTTTCCGTAACATAAGGACGTAACATAAGGATGTCACGGCCGTTGTTGAAGGAAGACCAAAGCGCAGCGTGGTGAGCAAACATTACTTCTTATTTCGGAATGACGCCAACAAAACAAAAAAAAAACATCCGTGACGCTTACAGGGCTATAGTGCCACAAACAAAGTTAACTACCCACACTGAAAGGAGGGAAAAAAGGGCTACCTAAGTATGATTCCCAATCAGAGACAACGATAGACAGCTGTCCCTGATTGAGAACCATACCCGGCCAAAGCATAGAAATAAAGAAACCTAGAACACAAAACCTAGAATGCCCACCCCACATCACAACCTGACCTAACCAAATAGAGAAATAAAACGGCTCTCTGAAATGATTAATACTTTTGTTTTTGATACTTAATAAAGGATATTTGCTTACATTTGCTTTTGACACTTAAGTATATTTTAAACCAAATACTTTTAGACTTTTACTCGAGAAGAATTTTACTAGGTGACTTTTACTATTACTTGAGTCATTTTCTATTTAGGTATCTTTACTTACTCAAGTCTGACAGTTGGGTACTTTTTGGGTACTTTTTCCACAACTGGTCATATCTCACTCATTACAAATGCCATTGGCTTCTCTCCATACTGTAGCTCCCTTCACAGTCTAACAGCATAATAATTTCTTGAAGTCTCATGTGTCGTGACTTCACTTTAACACCAATCGGAAGACTGTTACTTATCTAATTAACTATCTGTTTAATTGTTACCTGATTAAATGTATCATGTAACAATTAACTCATTAGGATCTGGGGGCACCACGAGAGCGGTTCTTTGAAAAGTTTCCATCTCCCGAATTAAATTCTAAATGATGTTTACCTATCACATCTATAAACAGACAACTTATTAACCATAACCTCGTATCATATCATTATTCTGAACAGTTGTAACCTTGTATCTGCAATAACCCGAGACTTACTTATGATTCAGTACTACACAAATTGGTTGAAATATTTATTTACTGGCTAATGAAATGGGAACACAGGATAATCACACACACACTCTGCACCAGTTATTGACTGGAGACTTAATACGCTGAAAATAGGTCCCTAGCGGAATGACAACAACATGGCTGCTTGTTAAAGAAGAGATGGAAAGGGAGAGAGAGGGACAGAGACACTTAACATTGCCACATTCAGAAACTACTCTCACCTACTGTTAGAGCCGATTTGGACATATTTGTATAAAAGACTGAACATACCGAGCTCCATGTACATTTGTGTAAATATATTAAATATGAATGTATATGATGAAATATTAGGTAACTTTATGATTTATATTTACCTGATTGAGATATATTCATGTGTTGTTAGTGTAACTCAGTTTCTTGCCCCCCCCTCTTGCCTATTCATTGTACTGTGGTAAGTGTGTTAGGATAAAGGCAGGAAGTTGGGCCTTCAGGGGAGGGAGTCCTTGCTAGATGCGGGAGCGGTATAGTTTTTTGACCATACAGACATACAGACAGACATACAAACAGGTCATATTATTTATTTTCCATATCAAGTAATCCATTTAAGTTGATTGGAGAATCATTGATTTAGTTAGATATAAGAAGAATAAACATTTTTTGTTGCACCATATCCCTGGACCTCATTGAATTTTTGGTTGTTTGGAAACCTTGAGTGTTGACTGTATGCGTACGAAACAACCCCGCTTCAGGCTTGGGCAGTGGCTATGGTAAAGAGGAAAGGAAGCCACTACACCAATAATAACCATATATTTTGCACACAAACCGCCGCCTGCTTTGAGCAAGAAATCATGAATGTATTTACGTGAAATGCCTGGATTCGCCGGGGATCTCTCGGTGAACGGGGCAGCCTTGGAAATGCTGTTGGGGCTTTTCGCGGCATGCTTGTAAGGCTCTGATTATACTAAAGGGTTCCAACAATTTGTTAACTGTTGTTTTTTCTCTTCGTAGCTGTCCGGTATCCGGTGACTTGTCGTGTAGTCCTGAACTGTCACGTCCTGACCTTAGTTCCTCTATTTTAGGTTGGTCAGGGCGTGAGTTGGGGTGGGTATTCTATGTTTTGTTCTATGTTTTGTACTTCTATGTGTTTGGCCTGGTATGGTGCCCAATCAGAGGCAGCTGTCAATCATTGTCTCTGATTGAGAACCTTACTTAGGTAGCCTGTTGTTTGTGGGTAGTTGTTTGTGGGTAGTTTGTGGATAGTTGTTTTCTGTTTTGTGTGTCTCACCTGACAGAACCTTTTCGTTCTCATTAATCCTCATTGTTACTTTGTTTAGTGTTCAGTTTTGATTAAATTTACAACATGAACACTTACCACGCTGCACCTTGGTCCTCTCCTTCTTCCACCTACGATGACCGTTACATGAACAGAAATACAGAGTTTCCTTCCATTCAAAGGTACTACTTTGGACAGTGATTATCCGGGAGGTGAGTTTATCATCTGTACCTCGTGTTGAGATTCAAAGTTCAAACCATTTTAAATGTGTAGCTACTGCTTCACGCTTTATCTAGTTCAATGTGTTTTTTTTCTTAACCCATCATTCATGCCTTTTTGCTCTGAAAGGGGCGGTTCCGGGAGGCTGGCATGCTCCCTGACCTCACTCCGGGGCGGTGATTAGTCACTGGGCAAATTTATGGAAAACATTTCTCTCTTATAGCTTATCAAATTACATCCCTCTCAACAAAAACACTTTAATAATTTTTCATATTACATAAACAACCAAGAGTATGGAAACTTCATACATGTAGTGTGTATACTTTACAAGATACAGCATTTTCTTTATAACATTTTTAATGACATCACAAAATAACAAACAAAATGACATTAGCGTTCTATAGATCGCCTCTGACCATTCCTTACGTTCTATGTTAGAAATATTGTTCAGGTATTTGCTCTTCTCCCTTGATGTACAACAGAACTTGAGTGGCATTCCCCACTAGTTCTCTATCCCCACTAGTTCTCTATCCCCACTAGTTCTCTATCCCCACTAGTTCTATATCTCCACTAGTTCTATATCTCCACTAGTTCTATATCTCCACTAGTTCTATATCTCCACTAGTTCTATATCTCCACTAGTTCTATATCTCCACTAGTTCTATATCTCCACTAGGTCTATATCCCCACTAGGTCTATATCCCCACTAGGTCTATATCCCCACTAGGTCTATATCCCCACTAGGTCTATATCCCCACTAGGTCTATATCCCCACTAGGTCTATATCCCCACTAGGTCTATATCCCCACTAGGTCTATATCCCCACTAGGTCTATATCCCCACTAGGTCTATATCCCCACTAGGTCTATATCCCCACTAGGTCTATATCCCCACTAGGTCTATATCCCCACTAGGTCTATATCCCCACTAGGTCTATATCCCCACTAGGTCTTTATCCCCACTAGGTCTTTATCCCCACTAGGTCTTTATCCCCACTAGGTCTTTATCCCCACTAGGTCTTTATCCCCACTAGTTCTATATCCCCACTAGTTCTATATCCCCACTAGGTCTTTATCCCCACTAGGTCTTTATCCCCACTAGTTCCATATCCCCACTGGGTCTTTATTCCAATCTAGGTCTTTATTCCACCTAGTTCTTTCCTCCCTCCTCTGTGGGTGAAAGGGTGTCTGATTGAAGTTATTCATTGCAAACCTGATTCTCGTGGTCAAAACCTGTCTGTCCCTCGCCGTGCTATTTCTGCAAAACGTAGAGTCATGGAGGCTAAATGAAATTCTACAGCCAGCTGAAACTCTCTCCAAGAACGGAGGCAATGTTTGTCTCCACCAGATCCAAAAACACACATCATGACTGAACTTCATGAGTTCTGAAAACCCATGGAAACCAAGTCATGAGCCAAACCCTCACACATAAAAATACACCGCCAAGAGGAATACAAAGTTAGTGAGAGGAGGGACTCACTCACTCACTCACTCACTCACTCACTTCCATCTGGGTCCTTTGGCCTTGGTTTTGACTTGAGCTCTCTATCTCCCCCTCCCTCTCTTTCTCCCCCCCTACACCTTTCTCTCTCTCCCTCCCTCATCGCCTCTTCCCTCTCTCTACCCCTCTCTCTTTCCCTCTCTCTCTCACCCCCTCTTCCTCCCTCCCTCCCTCTCTCCCTCTCTCCCTCTCTCCCTCTCTCCCTCTCTCCCTCTCTCCCTCTCTCCCTCTCTCCCTCTCTCCCTCTCTCCCTCTCTCTCTCTCTCTCTCCCTCTCTCACACCCTCTTCCCTCTCTCTCTCCCTCTCTCACACCCTCTTCCCTCTCTCTCTACCTCTACCTCTCTCTACCTCTACCTTCATTCCATTTCAATGGAATGAAAAATGAACAGTAAATATTACTCACAGAAGTTCCAAAAGAATAGAGACATTTCAAACGTCATTATGTATATATTATTACACTATATACAGTGTTGTAACAATGTGCATATAGTTAAAGTAGAAAATAGAAGAAAAAAAATAGGGTTTGTATTTACAACGGTGTTTGTTCTTCACTGGTTGCACTTTTCTTGCGGCAACAGGTCACAAATCTTGCTGCTGTGATGGCACACTGTGATATTTCACCCAGTAGATATGGGAGTTTATCAAAATTGGATTTGTTTTTTCGATTTCTTTGTGGATCTGTGTAATCTGAGGGAAATATGTGCCTCTAATATGGTCATACATTTGGCAGGAGGTTAGGAAGTGCAGCTCAGTTTCCACCTAATTTTGTGGGCAGTGTGCACATATCCTGTCTTCTCTTGAGAGCCAGGTCTGCCTAAGGCGGCCTTTCTCAATAGCAAGGCTCTACTCACTGAGTCTGTACATAGTCAAAGATGTCCTTAAGTTTGAGTCAGTCACAGTTGTCAGGTATTCTGCCACTGTGTACTCTCTGTTTAGGGCCAAATAGCATTCTGTTAATTCTTTCCAATGTGTCAAGTAATTATCTTTTGGTGTTCTCATGATTTGGATGGGTCTAATTGTGTTGCTGTCCTGGGGCTCTGTGGGGTCTGTTTGTGTTTGTGAACAGAGCCCCAGGACCAGCTCACTTAGGGGACTCTTATCCAGGTTCTGGATTTTGATAATTAGCGGGTATCGGCCTAGCTCTGCTCTGCATGCATTATTTTGTGTTTTACGTTGTACTCAGAGGATATTTATGCATAATTCTGCATGCAGAGTCTTAATTTGGTGTTTGTCCCATTTTGTGAATTCTTGGTTGGTGAGCGGACCCCAGACCTCACAACCATGAAGGGCAATGGGTTCTATATCTGGTTCAGGTATTTTTTAGGCAGATCCTAATTGGTTTGTTGCATTTTATGTTCCCTTTGATGGCATAGAAGGCCCTTCTTGCCTTGTCTCTCAGATCGTTCACAGATTTGCGGAAGTTACATGTGGCGCTGTCACACCCTAACCTGAGATATCTCTGTTTTCTTTATATTTTGTTTAGGTCAGGGTGTGACTAGGGTGGGTAGACTAGTTTTGTATTGTCTAGGGTTTTTTTATGTCTAGGGGTTTTTGTAATTCTATGTTGGCCTGATGGTTCCCAATCAGAGACAGCTGTTTATCGTTGTCTCTGATTGGGGATCATATTTAGGTAGCCATTTCCCTTTGGTGTTTGTGGGATCTTGTCTATGTGTAGTTGCCTGTCAGCACTCGTTTGTATAGCTTCACGGTTTGTTATTTTGTTAGTTTGGTCAGTGTTCGTTCTTTAAATAAATAAGAATGTACGCACACCACGCTGCGCCTTGGTCTCATTCATACGACGAACGTGCCAGACGATGATGTTTAGGTCTCACAACCATGAAGGGCAATGGGCTCTATGACTGATTCAAGTATTTTTAGCCAGATCCTAATTGGTATGTTGAAATTTATGTTCCTTTTGATGGCATAGAATGCCCTTCTTGCCTTGTCTCTCAGATCGTTCACAGCTTTGTGGAGGTTACTTGTGGCGCTGATGTTTAGGTCGAGGTATGAATCGTTTTTTATGTGTGCTCTGGGGCAACGGTGTCTAGATGGAATTTGTATTTGTGGTCCTGGCAACTCAACCTTTTTTGGAACACCATTATTTTTGTCTCACTGAGATTTACTGTCAGAGCCCAGGTCTGACAGAATCTGTGCAGAAGATCTAGGTGCTGCTGTAGGCCCTCTTTGGTTGGGGGACAGAAGCACCAGATCATCAGCAAACAGTAGACATTTGACTTCAGATTCTAGTAGGGTGCTGCAGACTATTCTAGTGCCCTTCTCTCTCTATCTCAATTCAATTTTAATTGAAGGGCTTTATTGGCATGGGAAATATGTTTACTTTGCCAAAGCAAGTGAAATAGATAATAAACAAAAGTGAATTGAACAAAACAAATACTAACAGTAAATATTACTCACAAAAGATCCAAAAGAATGAAGATATTTCAAAGGTAATATTATGTGCAAATACTTGCAGTACAAAAGGGGAAATAAATAAGCATAAATATGGGTTGTATTTACAATGGTGTTTGTTCTTCACTGTTGCCCTTTTCTTGTGGCAACAGGTCACAAATCTTCCTACTGTGATGGCACACTGTAGTATTTCACCCAATAGATATGGAAGCCAGGTCTCTGTCTGTCTCTCTTTCGCTCTTTTCATCTCTCTCTCTTTTGCTCACTCTCTCGACCTCAATGTTTATAGGAATTCATCACAATTTTGCCCCAGTCTCTTTAGATTGGGAACTAACATTTGTCTGAGAGAAATGTATTGTCAATGGTGACAAGGAATCCCATAAAATGTGTGTCCCAAATGTCACCCTATTCCCTATGGGCCCTAGTCAAAAGTAGTGACCTATAAAGGGAAAATAATGTTATGTGGGACATTGTTGCTGTCCTCTGTCTCTCTTCAGGGGAACGTGGTATTCAACATTGACATCTTCATTGATTACTAATCAATGACAGCCTCTCTCATCAGTGTGTAATGATTGGTGTGAACTCTCGGTATGAAGTCACACTAGTGATCTGTCTCTTAACAGCTAAACGAGTTTGACTGAGATAATCAGAGAGTCAATATACTTTTATTAAAACACTTTTTTTACATACTGTACTTATTTATCATTAGTCATGATATAAGTTTCTCTTAAAAGTCTTTCGGTATTTGTTTGGTGGCAAAGTTGTTTTGTCAATTTGTGTAGAAATCGATTTCTATCTAAATATATTGATCTGGTCATACACATTCAATATTATTTAGCTGTGCATTCTGGGTTGTTTTTTCACTCTGTGTTTTGTTTTGCTCTCCAATGTAGACCAACCAAGAAGCAGCAATGAACCGTCAGTGTTGAGTCTTGAGAGAGGAGATGAGAGGAGGAGCAGCCTTCCACGATGTTGCTTTGTAGTTACAGGTCCATTTCAATCTAAATATACTCAAACATGTTCCAGTCTTTAAACATTGAACAAAAAGCTGATTCGATTGTCTCGGTTGTGTCAGCATTTGGCAATATTTAATCATCTCTTTTGAAATTGTTTTAAGGAATTCAATAGGAACATTTTGTCATGCATGGATTTAGACTAGAGGGAGCATTCACAAACACACACACACACTGAATCACACTGTATCACAGAAACACACTGTACGCACCACAACGCACTGGATCACCACAACGCACTGGATCACCACAACGCACTGGATCAAACATGTTTTTTTTAGCAATTCAATAGCGCAATTTTGCTATGTATGACAAACAGCTTCAAAATAGTATTTACAAATACTGACAAGCACTATCAAACGACAGGCTGAGGAGGAGGACATGGTACATGGTAGGACTACTGTTATAACTATAATGGTACATGGTAGGACTACTGTTATAACTATAATGGTACATGGTAGGACTACTGTTCAACTATAATGGTACATGGTAGGACTACTGTTCAACTATAATGGTACATGGTAGGACTACTGTTATAACTATAATGGTACATGGTAGGACTACTGTTATAACTATAATGGTACATGGTAGGACTACTGTTAAACTATAATGGTACATGGTAGGACTACTGTTCTAACTATAATGGTACATGGTAGGACTACTGTTCAACTATAATGGTACATGGTAGGACTAGTGTTCAACTATAATGGTACAAGGTAGGACTACTGTTATAACTATAATGGTACATGGTAGGACTACTGTTATAACTACACTGCTCAAAAAAATAAAGGGAACACTAAAATAACACATCCTAGATCTGAATGAATGAAATATTCTTATTAAATACTTTTTTCTTTACATAGTTGAATGTGCTGACAACAAAATCACACAAAAATTATCAATGGAAATCAACCCATGGAGGTCTGGATTTGGAATCACACTCAAAATTAAAGTGGAAAACCACACTACAGGCTGATCCAACTTTGATGTAATGTCCTTAAAACAAGTCAAAATGAGGCTCAGTAGTGTGTGTGGCCTCCACGTGCCTGTATGACCTCCCTACAACGCCTGGGCATGCTCCTGATGAGGTGGCGGATGGTCTCCTGAGGGATCTCCTCCCAGACCTGGACTAAAGCATCCGCCAACTCCTGGACAGTCTGTGGTGCAACGTGGCGTTGGTGGATGGAGCGAGACATGATGTCCCAGATGTGCTCACTTGGATTCAGGTCTGGGGAACGGGCGGGCCAGTCCATAGCATCAATGCCTTCCACTTGCAGGAACTGCTGACACACACTCCAGCCACATGAGGTCTAGTATTGTCTTGCATTAGGAGGAACCCAGGGTCAACCGCACCAGCATATGGTCTCACAAGGGGTCTGAGGATCTCATCTCGGTACCTAATGGCAGTCAGGCTACCTCTGGCGAGCACATGGAGGGCTGTGCGGACCCCCAAAGAAATGCCACCCCACACCATGACTGACCCACCGCCAAACCGGTCATGCTGGAGGATGTTGCAGGCAGCAGAACGTTCTCCACGGCGTCTCCAGACTGTCACGTCTGTCATATGTGATGTGCTCAGTGTGAACCTGCTTTCATCTGTGAAGAGCACACAGCGCCAGTGGCGAATTTGCCAATCTTGGTGTTCTCTGGCAAATGCCAAACGTCCTTCACGGTGTTGGGCTGTAAGCACAACCGCCACCTGTGGACGTCGGGCCCTCATACCACCCTCATGGAGTCTGTTTCTGACCATTTGAGCAGACACAGGCACATTCGTGGCCTGCTGGAGGTCATTTTGCAGAGCTCTGGCAGTGCTACTCCTGCTCCTCCTTACACAAAGGCGGAGGTAGAGGTCCTGCTGCTGGGTTGTTGCCCTCCTACGGCCTCCTCTCCTGATGTACTGGCCTGTCTCCTGGTAGCGCCTCCATGCTCTGGACACTACGCTGACAGACACAGTAAACCTTCTTGCCACAGCTCGCATTGATGTGCCATCTTGGATGAGCTGCACTACCTGAGCCACTTGTGTGGGTTGCATGCTACCACTAGAGTGAAAGCACCGCCAGCATTCAAAAGTGACCAAAACATCAGCCAGGAAGCATAGGAACTGAGAAGTGGTCTGTGGTCATCACCTGCAGAACCACTCCTTTATTGGGGGTGTCTTGCTAAATGCCTATAATTTCCACCTGTTGTCTATTCCATTTGCACAACAGCATGTGAAATTTATTGTCAATCAGTGTTGCTTCCTAAGTGGACAGTTTGATTTCACAGAAGTGTGATTGACTTGGAGTTACATTGTGTTGTTTAAGTGTTCCCTTTATTTTTTTGAGCAGTGTATGGTACATGGTAGGACTACTGTTAGAACTATAATGGTACATGGTAGGACTACTGTTCATCTATAATGGTACATGGTAGGACTACTGTTATAACTATAATGGTACATGGTAGGACTACTGTTCAACTATAATGGTACATGGTAGGACTACTGTTATAACTATAATGGACATGGTAGGACTACTGTTAGAACTATAATGGTACATGGTAGGACTACTGTTATAACTACAACGGTACGTGGTAGGACTACTGTTATAACTACAACGGTACGTGGTAGGACTACTGTTATAACTACAGCGGTACATGGTGGGACTACTGTTCTTCTCAGCTTTTGATCTTATATTTATGTTCATAATATCTGCTGCATTGTTTGGCGACACATTGTCCCTATCACTTTCTAGTCAAACAAAGAAATACATTGTTGTAGGATAATGTACATGTTATTTAAAAGTATTGTCTCTCTGAAAGGACTAGGTAAGCTGGGATGTAGGATAATGTCTCTCTGAAAGGTAAACAGGGATGTAGGATAATGTCTCTCTGAAAGGACTAGGTAAGCTGGGATGTAGGATAATGTCTCTCTGAAAGGTAAACAGGGATGTAGGATAATGTCTCTCTGAAAGGTAAACAGGGATGCAGGATAATGTCTCTCTGAAAGGACTAGGTAAGCCGGGATGTAGGATAAGGTGACTCTCTGAAAGGTAAACAGGGATGTAGGATAATGTCTCTCTGAAAGGACTAGGTAAACAGGGATGTAGGATAATGTCTCTCTGAAAGGACTAGGCAAGCCGAGATGTAGGATAATGTCTCTCTGAAAGGACTAGGTAAACAGGGATGTAGGATAATGTCTCTCTGAAAGGACTAGGTAAACAGGGGTGTAGGATAATGTCTCTCTGAAAGGACTAGGTAAACAGAATGTAGCTTGTTTGTGTTTTCAGGCACCTGAGTCATTGTTTCTGGAAGGCCTGTTCTCAGCGATTCCACCCACTGGCAGAGCGAGGAGAGATAACAGGATCACACACTCTCTCTCACACACACCACCGCATACACACTGCTGTACACGCACAACACCCCATACACACAATGCTGTTCACACAGACACACACTTCACACACTTTTGTACACACACAGGCACACGCACACACTTTGTACACACAGGCACACACACACACCTCACACACTTTTGTACACACACACACACACACACACACCACCCCATAGCAGGGTTTCCGTTTATTCCAGTATATATACTCTTAAAGCATGTCATTAAAAACAACAGTGGACCAGTTATCAGTGTTAACCTACCGCTTACAATTTGAGCTGGAGGCAGTACGCATTTTCAAAACATACTTTATTGTTTGAAACCTGAATATTTTACTTTATATTATGAGGCATGTATTACCTAGCTTGAAAATCAGACCACAGAAAAGTGAAGGCAATTATTTTAGAAAGATTTCATAGTGAGTTTCACATTCGGGAATGCATACAGAATATGTCGGCGTGTCAGTTATGATTTTCACATGTAGATTTTCATGGAACAGTTTCGTTTCAATAATAACATTTTTGTTTCTCAAAATCATTGTCACATGGTTAATCATATATATAAAATATATATATTTATTATTCAAATATACAAGTTAAAATGAAACTAATGAGAAAGCACGACTAAATAGCCTAAATGAGCGCATTTAACTTAGAAATGTCCAACGCAGTAATTAAAATTACTTCCATTATCAACAAAGTGAAAAAAAATAGTCTACACTAAGTAAAATACGTAGGGCTAAAGACGAAAATACTCTGATGAAAATTCTGGTCCTTTTCATCACATTCATCTCTCTACTCAGCCTGTCTTCCTCCCTTTCTATCTGTCTTGACTTGAGTTATTGCTACTGAAGCGCAACGCTATATCAAATCAATCAACTGGATCCGTGACCAAGCTGTTTTTAGCGAACTTGCAAACATCGTGTCAACTAGTTTTCCGCACCAGTCAACTCGGGATATTGCAACATGTGTTCTTGCGCATCTGTTCTTGCGCAAGGGGAAAGAAATGTTCAGTTGAAGTTGGAAGTTTACCTTAGCCAAATACATTTAAACTCTGTTTTTCATAATTCCTGACATTTTAATCCTAGTAAAAATTCCCTGTTTTAGGTCAGTTAGGATCACCACTTTATTTTAAGAATGTGAAATGTCAGAATTAATTATTTATTTCAGCTTTTATTTATTTCATCACATTCCCAGTGGGTCAGAAGTTTACATACACTCAATTAGTATTTGATAGCATTGCCTTTAAATTGTTTAACTTGGGTGAAATGTTTCAGGATGTCTTCCACAAGCTTCCCACAATAAGTTTGGTGAATTTTGACCCATTCCACCTCACAGTGTAACTGAGTCAGGTTTGTAGGCCTCCTTGCTCACATGTGCTTTTTCAGTTCTGCCAACAGATTTTCTATAGGTTTGAGGTCAGGGCTTTGTGATGGCCACTCCAATACCTTGACTTTGTGGTCCTTATTAAGCCATTTTGCCACAACTTTGGAAGTATGCTTGGGGTCATTGTCCGTTTGGAAGACACATTTGCGACCAAGCTTTAACTTCCTGACTGATATCTTGAGATGTTGCTTCAATATATCCAAATAATTTTCCTCCTCATGATGCCATCCATAAGTGCCCCAGTCCCTCCTGCAGCAAAGCACCCCCACAACCTGATGCTGCCACCCCCGTGCTTCACGGTTGGGATGGTGTTCTTTGGCTTGCAAGCCCCCCCCACCCCCGTTTTCCTCCAAACATAACGATGGTCATTATGGCCAAACAGTTTTATTTTTGTTTCATCAGACCAGAGGACATTTCTCCAAAAAGTACAATATTTGTCCCCATGTGCAGTTGCAAACCGTAGTCTGGCTTTTTTATGGCGGTTTGGAGCAGTGGCTTCTTCCTTGCTGAGCGGTCTTTCAGGTTATGTTGATATAGGACTCGTTTTACTGTGGATATAGATACTTTTGTACCTGTTTCCTCCAGCTGATTTATTTTGAGTTTCCCATGATGTCAAGCAAAGAGGCACTGAGTTTGAAGGTAGGCCTTGACATAATCCGCAGGTACACCTCCAATTGTCTCAAACTATGTCAATTAGCCTATGACATCATTTTCTGGAATTTTCCAAGCGGTTTAAAGGCACAGTCCACTTAGTGTACGTGAACTTCTGACCCACTGGAATTGTGATACAGTGAATGATAAGTGAAATAATGTGTCTGTAAACAATTGTTGGAAAATTACTTGAGTCATGCACAAAGTAGATGTCCTAACCGACTTGCCAAAACTATAGTTTGTCAACAAGACATTTGTGAGTGGTTGAAAAACGAGTTTTAATAATGACTCCAACGTAAGTGTATGTAAACTTCTTACTTTAACTGTATTTTTTTTAGGACGTTTCCACTGAATACATGGGATCACCAGACGATGATATTTTGCTCTCCAGGTGATTATCGAGTGGGTAGATTGTTGGAACGATTTTTCAAATAGCCTAATAGTTCCTCACAGTAGGCCAATCATTCACAATGGATGTAAAAAAAAAACATAAACAGACTTCCTTGATTTAATACAAAAGAAGAAGAAGAAAAAAATGACAAAGAAGCCAAGCGAAGAAGAAAATTACTGTTGGACCTGTTGACTAAGACACATAAGCACTAAGGTCCTAGGAGGTGTGGTCAATTTACCACAGCTAAGGGCTATTCTTATCCACGGCCAATGCTGAGTGCCTGGACACAGCCCTTAGCCGTGGTATATTGGCCATATATCACAACCTCCCGAAGTGCCTTCTTGCTATTATAAACTGGTTACCAACGTAATTAGAGCAGTAAAAATACATGTTTTGTCATACCTGTGGTATACGGTCTGATATACCATGGCTGTCAGCCAATCGGCTTTCAGGCTCTAACCTGTCACGACTTCCGCTGAAGTCGGCTCCTCTCCTTGTTCGTTCGGCTCCTCTCCTTGTTCGTTCGGCGATCGACGTCACCGGCTTTCTAGCCATCGCCGCTCCATTTGTTTTGTCTTGTTTTCATACACACCTGGTTTGCATTTCCCCAATCAATCTACTTGTATTTAACCCTCTGTTTCCCATCATGTTTTGTGTGTAATTATTTTCATGTTATGTTGTGGTTGTTAAAACCTCTTCATCCTACCCCCTCCTTTTTCGAACATTCTGTTAAAAATCGCGCAACTTTTCAGTGTCCTGCTACTCATGCCAGGAATATTGTATATGCATATGATTAGTATGTGTGGATAGAAAACACTCTGAAGTTTCTAAAACTGGTTAAATCACGGCTGTGACTATAACAGATCGTGTGTTTCATCGAAAAGCGCAAGAAAAACTGCTCTCTGAAAGCTAAAAATAATTTCCATGCGTCACTTTCATGGGTTGTTAAAAGGGCACAAAATTAATTATGGACCTGCATGCAACTCCTACAGATTCCACACGATGTCGCCATTGTCGTCATTTTCCAGGGAGTTTTTTGTTGGTAAATCCAACTAACTGGATTCAATTTCTTCCGGTCTCCGCCAGGATGTTGTGAAGTGCACATTTTCAGCCATTGATTTAAAGACGAGGAGCTATTGAATACACATCGCCCTGTAATCATTTTGATAGATTATAAACGTTTACTAATACCTAAAGTTGGATTACAAAAGTATTTCGAAGTGTTTTGTGAAAGTTTATCGTCAACTTTTTTAATTTTAAAAAATGACGCTGCGTTTTAAAACAATGTTTTTTTCTGAATTACACAGCTTCCATAGAAAGCTATTTTGGGTATATATGGACCGATTTAAACGAAAAAAATACCCAATAGTGATGTTTATGGGGCATATAGGAGTGCCAAGAAAGAAGCTCGTCAAAGGTAATGAATGTTTTATATTTTATTTCTGCGTTTTGTGTAGCGCCGGCTACGCTAAATCTTTGTTTACGTCGCATTCAGGCATTTTGGGGTGTTGCATGCTATCAGATAATAGCTTCTCATGCTTTCGCCGAAAAGCATTTTAAAAATCTGACTTGTTGGCTAGGTTCACAACGAGTGTAGCTTTAATTCAATACCCTGCATGTGCATTTTGATGAACGTTTGAGTTTTAACGAGTACATTTAGCATTTAGCGTAGCGCATTTGCATTTCCAGGTGTCTACTTGAGACATCTGCGTCTCAAGTAGGAGCAAGAAGTTAAGCGCTTTACTTTATTGTTCGAAAGAAACAATCAAAGAGCAAACAATTTACGTAAAACAATGAATGCCGCAAAAACAAATAGTCGGGAGACAGCTGAGTGGATTTTGGAGAGCTGAGCCGCATTCATTCTGTAGAGAGACACGCCTCGTTCTTTAATTAAATTATACTCAAGACATATTTCTTTCCTGTTCTATCGGTTGTCATATCAACTCGTTTTCGTTGTCCAGGACCGAAATGCATAATCGTCGTCAACGACAACCCATCCTAGTTGTTGCATCATTAGATTCACCCTCTAAGTTTCCAACAGAATTTTCTATCCCTGCCATATAAAAAATAGTATTGTGTTTACCCTTTTTTTCCCCTGCAAAATGCATTTTGGCAAATGTTTGAAAATCTTGTTTTATTGGCTGCTTCAATTACAGGAGTTGCATTTTTTTGTTAAAATGAATTACCATAATGTAAATGTGATTTCTGTCATTCTGTGCACCGTGGGTGGATGCCCTAATGGGTTACACACCCAATGTGTATGTGACCGTAAAATGTCTCAAGCGGCCAGTAAATTAAAATCTTCCCTGTCACGTTTCCTAATGGAAAATTCTACCCCATACACACTGACGTAAAAGCCAAGTCACCAATGATACAAGTCAATATTCAACATTCATCCAGGTCTGAGGACGTCGGGAGATGACGTGGAAACTGGCCACTAGGGGGCAACAGTGAGCGCTGTTACTTTGAAGTAGGTTTCGGTTTTGCTAGGATGTTGTGGACTGGGATGGTGGATGGGCGTAAGCATCTGCCTCTGGTTGCAAGTTTCAAATCCAGTGGTAGAAAGTTGTTTTTCAGATGTTTGTTTTAAGCCAATCCCAAACCTTAACCCAAACCTTAACCCAAACCTTAACCCAAACCTTAACCCAAACCTTAACCCAAACCTTAACCCAAACCTTAACCCAAACCTTAACTCAAACCTTAACCCTAACCTTAACCCAAACCTTAACCCAAACCTTAACCCAAACCTTAACCCAAACCTTAACCCAAACCTTAACCCAAACCTTAACCCAAACCTTAACCCAAACCTTAACCCAAACCTTAACCCAAACCTTAATCCAAACCTTAACCCAAACCTTAATCCAAACCTTAACCCAAACCTTAACCCAAACCTTAACCCAAACCTTAACCCAAACCTTAACCCAAACCTTAACCCAAACCTTAACCCAAACCTTAACTCAAACCCAAACCTTAACCCAAACCCAAACCTTAACCCAAACCTTAACCTTAACCCAAACCTTAACCTTAACCCAAACCTTAACTCAACCCTTAACTCAACCCTTAACTCAACCCTTAACTCAACCCTTAACTCAACCCTTAACTCAACCCTTAACTCAACCCTTAACTCAACCCTTAACTCAACCCTTAACTCAACCCTTAACTCAACCCTTAACTCAACCCTTAACTCAACCCTTAACTCAACCCTTAACTCAACCCTTAACTCAACCCTTAACTCAACCCTTAACTCAACCCTTAACTCAACCCTTAACTCAACCCTTAACTCAACCCTTAACTCAACCCTTAACTCAACCCTTAACTCAACCCTTAACCCAAACCTTAACCCAAACCTTAACCCAAACCTTAACCCAAACCTTAACCCAAACCTTAACCCAAACCTTAACCCAAACCTTAACCCAAACCTTAACTCAAACCTTAACTCAAACCTTAACTCAAACCTTAACTCAAACCTTAACCCTAACCTTAACTCAAACCTAAATTCAAACCCTAACCATGTGGTTTTAATGCCTAAACTTAACCTTAAATACTTCAACATTTGACGTCTTAGAAATGTGGATAAACGTCTAATTCCGACATGAGACTTTGAGAGCTAGTTGGATGTAAAATATACACACCACCCCATACACACAGCTGTACACACACACACACACACCACCCCATACACACTGCTATACACACACACATACCACCCCATACACAATGCAATATACACACCACCCCATACAAACAGCTGTACACACACACACTCACACACACACACACACACACACTCACACACACACCACCCCATACACAATGCTATACACACACCACCCCATACACAATGCTATACAGACACACACACCACCCCATGCACACAGCTGTACACACACACACACACACACACACACACACACACACACACACACACCACCCCCCACACACACACCACCCCATACACACTGGCTCATACACAGCATAGTATACACACACACAAACACACAGAGACCTTCTAAAAATACCACACCATCCAAAACCGGTTTAGACACCTGCCACAGACAGACAGCGCAGAAAAGAGGATTGGCCAACCAACATGGTCTGGTGTTAGCTGCTTTCAGAGAGATGCCTGTGTGGTGTGTGTGTGTGTAAGCTCCTTTCATGTTGCAGATAATGACAACCACGCTCACGGAGGATACTTATGCACGCCATAATCCCCCCCCCCCTTTAATCACTACAGTGGAAGCATTGGGAGAGTGGGTATGTGATTGTTCCCATGACAATACTGACTGCAGTGTGAAATCTCTTGTTTCTCTGCTATCTGTTATGTGGCGGAATGTCAGCATGGAGGGTTGTCTGACAGGAGTGGGTGGGTGGGTACTGAGGTACGCCTGTGACTTGTCGGTGGGTGGGTGGGTACGTCTGTGATTTGTCAGTGGGTGGGTGGGTACTGAGGTACGTCTGTGACTTGTACCTCAGTACCCACCCACCGACAAGTCACAGACGTACCTCAGTACCCACCCACCCACTGACAAGTCAGACTTACCTCAGTACCCACCCACCCACTGACAAGTCACAGACGTACCTCAGTACCCACCCACCGACGTCTGTGACTTGTCAGTGGGTGGGTGGGTACTGAGGTAAGTCTGTGACTTGTCAGTGGGTGGGTGGGTACTGAGGTAAGTCTGTGACCTGTCAGTGGGTGTGTACTGAGGTACGTCTGTGACTTGTCAGTGGGTGTGTACTGAGGTACGTCTGTGACTTGTCAGTGGGTGGGTACTGAGGTAAGTCTGACTTGTCAGTGGGTGGGTGGGTACTGAGGTACGTCTGTGACTTAACTAGGCAAGTCAGTTAAGATCACATTCTTATTTTCAATGACGGCCTACCAGGGAACAGTGGGTTAACTGCCTTGTTCAGGGGAAGAACAACATATTTTTACCTTGTCAGCTCGGGGATTCAATCCAGCAACCTTTTGGTTCCTGGCCCAGTGGTCTGTGTCAATTTGTCAATAATAGCTGGTACACAAAATCTGATATTGAGGAAGTCTCAACGTTCTGCTCGCCTGAAGTAGAGTATCTCATGATAAGCTGTAGACCATAATATTTACCAAGAGTTTTCATATATATTTTTCATAGCCTTCTATTTGCCGTCACAAACTGATGCTGGCAGAAAAACCACACTCAACAAGCTGTACAAGGCCGTAAGCTAACCAGAAAATGCTCCCAGAGGCAGCGCAAACTTAAATCCATTTGAACTCATTTCTACCAGCATGTTAAATGTGCAAGCAGAGGATAAAAAAAGCTCTAGACCACCTTTACTCCACAAACAGAGAAGCGTACAAAGCTCTCCCTCTCACTCCATTTGGCAAATCTGACAATAACTCTATCATCCTGATTCCTGCTTACAAGGAAAAACTAAAGCAGAAAGTATCAGTGACTCACGCAATACAGAAGCAGTCAGATGAGGCTAAGCTACAGGACTGTTTTGCTAGCACAGACTGGATTATGTTCCGGGATTCTTCCAATACCATTGGGGAGTACACCACATCAGTCACTGGCTTCATCAATAAGTGAATCGATGACGTCCTCTCCATAGTGACTGACCGTACATACCCCGACCAGAAGCCATGGATTACAGGCAACATCCACACTGAGCTAAAGGTTAAAGCTGCCGCTTTCAAGGAGCGGGAATCTAACCCAGAAGCTTATAAGAAATCCCGCCTCGCCCTCCGACGAACCCTCAAACAGTCGAAGAGTCTATACAGAACTAAGATTGAATCATACTACACCGGCTCCGACGCTCGTCGGATGTGGCAGGGCTTACAAACTATTACGGAATACAAAGCACATCAGCGCGCTGCCCAGTGACTCGATCCTACCAGACAAGCTAAAGTATGCAACACTGAAGCATGCAATGAGAGCATCAGCTGTTCCGTGTGACTGTGTGATCACTCTCTCCGTAGCTGATGTGAGTAAGACCTTTAAACAGGTCAACATTCACAAGGCCGCAGGGACAGACAGATTACCAGGATGTGTACTATGAGCATGTGCTGACCAACTGGCAAGTGTCTTCACTGACATTTTCAACCTGTCCCTGTCTGAGTCTGTGATACCAACATGTTTCAAGCAGACCACCATATTCCCTGTACCCAAAAACACCAAGGTAACCTGCCTAAATGACTACCGACCCATAGCACTCACGTCTGTAGCCATGAAGTGCTTTGAAAGGCTGGTCATGGCTCACATCAACACCATTATCCCAAAAACCCTAGACTCACTCCAATTTGCATACCGCCCCAACAGATCCACAGATGATGCAATCTCTATTGCACTCCACACTGCCCTTTCCCACCTGGACAAAAGGAACACCTATGTGAGAATGCTGTTCATTGACTACAGCTCAGCGTTCAACACCATAGTACGCTCAAAGCTCATCACTAAGCTAAGGAGACCTGGCAGTGTGGTGCCAGGATAACAACCTCTCCCTCAACGTGAACAAGACAACGGATATGATTATGGACTACAAGGAAAGGAGGGCCGAGCACACCCTCATTCGACGGGGCTGTAGTGGAGCAGGTTGAGAGCTTCAAGTTCCTTGGTGCCCACATCACCAACGAACTATCGTGTTTCAAACACACCAAGACACAACAATGCCTCAAGAGACTAGAAATATTTGACAGCTTAACAGCCAGTTTCTACCCCCCCCCCCAAGCCATAAGACTCCTGAACAGCTAATCAAATGGCCACCCAGACTATTTGCATTGAGCCCCTCTCCCCTCCCCCCCATTTTTACGCTGCTGCTAATTATCTATGCATAATCACTTTACTCACATGAATACATTACCTTAATTACCTCGACTAACCTGTGCCCACGCACATTGACTCTGTACCGGTACTCCCTGTATAAAGCCTTGTTACTGTTATTTATTGTTGCTCTTTAATTAATTTATTTTATATTTTCTTTTTATTTTTCTTTTTTACTTCTGTTTATTTTGAGTAAATACTTTAAACACTTATTTTTCTTAAAACTGCAATGTTGATTAAAGGCTTGTCAGTCAGCATTTCTCTGTAAGGTTGTTGTATTGTGTGACAAATAACAGGTGGTTTGATTTGCCAAACGACTGAGAAAGAAAAACATTTTTTCAAGTTTTAAGCAAAGAAAATCATCTCCTTTTTTGTTTTTATTTGAAATTACATCCCGGAATATTTACATGTTGTCATCTCACAAGACGCACAGTAGGTAGGGCATCCCAACCTTAATGTACAGTGCCTTGCGAAAGTATTCGGCCCCCTTGAACTTTGCGACCTTTTGGCACATTTCAGGCTTCAAACATAAAGATATAAAACTGTATTTTTTTGTGAAGAATCAACATTGGGACACAATCATGAAGTGGAACGACATTTATTGGATATTTCAAACTTTTTTAACAAATCAAAAACTGAAAAATTGGGCGTGCAAAATTATTCAGCCCCCTTAAGTTAATACTTTGTAGCGCCACATTTTGCTGCGATTACAGCTGTAAGTCGCTTGGGGTATGTCTCTATCAGTTTTGCACATCGAGAGACTGAATTTTTTTCCCATTCCTCCTTGCAAAACAGCTCGAGCTCAGTGAGGTTGGATGGAGAGCATTTGTGAACAGCAGTTTTCAGTTCTTTCCACAGATTCTCGATTGGATTCAGGTTTGGACTTTGACTTGGCCATTCTAACACCTGGATATGTTTATTTTTGAACCATTCCATTGTAGATTTTGCTTTGTGTTTTGGATCATTGTCTTGTTGGAAGACAAATCTCCGTCCCAGTCTCAGGTCTTTTGCAGACTCCATCAGGTTTTCTTCCAGAATGGTCCTGTATTTGGCTCCATCCATCTTCCCATCAATTTTAACCATCTTCCCTGTCCCTGCTGAAGAAAAGCAGGCCCAAACCATGATGCTGCCACCACCATGTTTGACAGTGGGGATGGTGTGTTCAGCTGTGTTGCTTTTACGCCAAACATAACGTTTTGCATTGTTGCCAAAAAGTTCAATTTTGGTTTCATCTGACCAGAGCACCTTCTTCCACATGTTTGGTGTGTCTCCCAGGTGGCTTGTTACAAACTTTAAAGGACACTTTTTATGGATATCTTTAAGAAATGGCTTTCTTCTTGCCACTCTTCCATAAAGGCCAGATTTGTGCAATATACGACTGATTGTTGTCCTATGGACAGAGTCTCCCACAGCTGTAGATCTCTGCAGTTCATCCAGAGTGATCATGGGCCTCTTGGCTGCATCTCTGATCAGTCTTCTCCTTGTATGAGCTGAAAGTTTAGAGGGACGGCCAGGTCTTGGTAGATTTGCAGTGGTGTGATACTCCTTCCATTTCAATATTATCGCTTGCACAGTGCTCCTTGGGATGTTTAAAGCTTGGGAAATCTTTTTGTATCCAAATCCGGCTTTAAACTTCTTCACAACAGTATCTCGGACCTGCCTGGTGTGTTCCTTGTTCTTCATGATGCTCTCTGCGCTTTTAACGGACCTCTGAGACTATCACAGTGCAGGTGCATTTATACGGAGACTTGATTACACACAGGTGGATTGTATTTATCATCATTAGTCATTTAGGTCAACATTGGATCATTCAGAGATCCTCACTGAACTTCTGGAGAGAGTTTGCTGCACTGAAAGTAAAGGGGCTGAATAATTTTGCACGCCCAATTTTTCAGTTTTTGATTTGTTAAAAAAGTTTGAAATATCCAATAAATGTCGTTCCACTTCATGATTGTGTCCCACTTGTTGATTCTTCACAAAAAAAATACAGTTTTATATCTTTATGTTTGAAGCCTGAAATGTGGCAAAAGGTCGCAAAGTTCAAGGGGGCCGAATACTTTCGCAAGGCACTGTAAATTCAACATAAAATGCATGTCATTTTTAAATATTTTTTTTAATTTATGTTTTATTTTTAATATCACAATACTCAAGAGATAACATGACCACCCTGGTATTGAAGAATGCTCAGAAACATCCTGTTAAAACCTCTTAGTTACGTACACGGAAATGTTCAGCCTATCAGTTTAAGCTTTGTTACATCGATGGAGATCATCAGCCAATAAGGTTTAGAGTTGGGAGAAACAACAGCATCAACATTAATGGTAAACCGTATTTGACATAATTGGACAATACCTGGTTCACTAAAGAGCCACATAAAACACGTCATACAAAACACAAATCATTTATCATCAGATGTATCAGCAGTGAAGAGTTTTCCTCAAAAAAATAAATAAACAAACAATAATATGGTGTCCATATTAGGACATATTCAGTCTCGTGGAGTTGAATGTCCTAATATGGACACTGTAAAAACAAACAAAACTACCTATACCATCTCTCAGTAGTAGAACGGGTAGAATGGGCATCAACAGTCACATGACCCGAGTGGCTGGATGAGTGAGGTCAAATGACCTGACCTTGATCTCATTGCAGGAAGTCGTCCTCCAATTTCCCATCCACCCGGTCAGAGGCAGCGCCAAGTATCCCCTGCAAATGACGGTGTTGGGCATCATAACATAGTCTTTTATAATGTGATCTTAACGGATTCCACAGACCAGAGACAGATCTATCATAGATCCCTTCATAGATTCCACAGACCAGAGACAGATCTATCATAGATCCCTTCATAGATTCCACAGACCAGAGACAGATCTATCATAGATCCCTTCATAGATTCCACAGACCAGAGACAGATCTATCATAGATCCCTTCATAGATTCCACAGATCAGAGACAGATCTATCATAGATCCCTTCATAGATTCCACAGACCAGAGACAGATCTATCATAGATCCCTTCATAGATTCCACAGACCAGAGACAGATCTATCATAGATCCCTTCATAGATTCCACAGACCAGAGACAGATCTATCATAGATCCCTTCATAGATTCCACAGACCAGAGACAGATCTAGCATAGATCCCTTTCCTGCAGTCAAATGACCTAGTGGCCTCATGGATGGAATGTTATGAATATTTATCATAAATTAGTAAATAATTAACGTTATTTAAAGAAACCTCGACGAAAATACGGTGTTTCCACATCGAACAGTTTTGCAAAATTTCAGTCTTCTGGGATGTGTATTGTATAACGTGTATTATTGAGATGCAAACTCAAAATGTAATACATTTCAATTCTATATATCTGACATGGTTCAGGTGTCATCTTGTTTTAAGACCATGACCATATGTGTGAGGTGTTTTACTTTAGTTTCAAAGTAGATTTGTTTAAAGACAAACCAAGAAACACTCTGTGTGACCCTGATTTCAGCCACACTGCAGTAAAAATCAATGGTACTGCAACAGTTGGGGCCAAACAGTTGCCATGGGAACGCACTGTAAAAGGGGTGGGGGAGGTTGAAAGGTCAAAGGTCATGTAATTGTAGGAGCAACTAGGTGTGAAATAGTGAGTTCAGTTCATTTAGGTAGTGAATGAGGCGATTGTTAACGGCTCAGAGCAACAAAATTTTCCAGGAAATCAATTAAAACATGGTGGGCTGTTACCAGAGGATGTGTGTGTGTGTGTGTGTGTGTGTGTGTGTGCGCATGGCCTCAGTGTCTAGTCTAATGAAGAAGAAGTCCCTCTGTGTGTCTTGATAATGGTCAGACGTAATTAGCCTGTTGGCGAGACAATGCCCATAGCAGTTGGAAAATACTTTTCAAACAACCTATCTGCCGACTGCAGACAGAAGTGAATTCGCATGTCTGCGGGTCACAATGTAGAAATGTAAATACAACTGGAGACAACAGGTTATTGTTGACACTGTAGCACTACCGTAGCTAGCAAAATAGTGATTGCTAACTAACGGTAAACAATTTTAGTTTGACTGAGAGGGGAAACGATTCACTTACAGTATTTACCGTTAATTAGCCAGCTCAAATCTCCTTGCTAGCAAGCGCGACAGTGTCTCCGAAACGTCAAGCTGTCTCCACAATGTTGACTTTTGAACGTTCTATGATGTCTCCACTTTCCGAGCGTATAGCCTTTGGCTACGGCTGCTGAGTTCTAATGGGAGCCATTATAGCAAAACACACGGTTCAGTCTTTATTAGTGATGCTGAAATAGTTTTTTTCCCTTTTAATATCTCCTATGGCATATGGGAGGGAGGAGGCTGTAATTTTTTTACAGTGTTGAGATTCAATGCTTCACTGTTTGCACTCTGCCTGGGTCCTGGAAAGGCATTTATTGAATACCTGTACTTTACTGTATCACAACACTGAGTTAGACCCCAG
This sequence comes from Oncorhynchus clarkii lewisi, assembly GCF_045791955.1. Classification (NCBI taxonomy): domain Eukaryota; kingdom Metazoa; phylum Chordata; class Actinopteri; order Salmoniformes; family Salmonidae; genus Oncorhynchus; species Oncorhynchus clarkii. Next base: position 7,076,046 of record NC_092154.1, read on the forward strand.
AGACCAGAGAGTTGAGTTTACACTGGTCCCAGAGACCAGAGAGTTGAGTTGATGATGCAGATGATAGATTAGTAGACATTAGTACTAGAGGATGATTTATCCTGTCCTCATTGAACTGGCGTACTGATATTGATGTAGCTTTAAGGAGGAAAACTTAACTATTGTGCATAGTTCTGAAGTTCTCTCCCTAGTAACCCCCCAGTTCACCTGCAGGAAGTTCACTTTTTGTTCCACTTGAATTCATATCATTTAATTCATGCCATCGCAGCTGGTTCAGCTAAGAAATACACAAAACAAATCCGTCTTTGATGAGATCTGTCAATGTTTGGATGCTGCTTTTTCCTTGTTGTCATTATCCTTTTTTCTTCAATGAAAAGACGAACTGCAATTAAACACTTCTGAGTTTGTTGACAATAGTCTCCTTATTGAAGATGAAAACGCGCCATTGGCCAGACAGAAACGTTAAAGTTCTGAAATGCAGAAAGCATTAGGGGTCTGTTATATGACACCACCATCACTATGTCTCTCTCTCTGTCTATCTCTGTCTCTCTCTCTCTCTGTCTGTCTCTGTCTCTCTCTCTCTCCGTCTGTCTCTCTCTCTCTCTCTGTCTGTCGCTGTCTCGCTCTCTCTGTCTGTCTCTGTCTCTCTCTCTCTCCATGTTGACAGAGAACCACCCAGCAGTAGGCCTTAGAACCAGGCCCATTGAAGAAGCATTTGATGGTAAATTAACAGAGATAGTCAGTTAGTAGCAGGGGATCCAGATAGTCAAAATGTCCAACCCTGGTTTAGATGGCATACAGATAGAGAATTCAAGGACGTTTTTATAGTCCTCTCAGTGAGACCTCCAGACACTGCGGTCCCTTGAAGTTCCTCCGTCTGCTAAAGTCTCCGTAATTGCAAACCATGTTTTTTTTGCTGTCTGATCCCTCACCCACCCATCTCGTTTTCTGTAATGGTCTGTAGAATGTTGAAGTAACAAAGCTAAGTTTAAACACCCTACAGGGGGGAGGGGGAACGGAACATGACAGCACAACTCAAACTGTGTTCCTCTTTACCTCACTTCAGATAACTTTTCCCAGAGAAAACAGTGTCTGTGTTCTCTCTGTCCTAGTTTCCCCTGCTCTTCTCCTCCTCCTCCTCCTCCTCCTCCTCATCTCCCCTTCATGCCTAGCTCCTCTTTGTTCCTTCATCTAATCTTTGCTGCCTGTAGGGAGGCTGAAGGGAGGAGGATAGAGAGATGAAGGGATGAGGGGGAAAGAGAGAGGAACGGATTCCATGTCAGCAGTGCTGTTATGTTACGGGAGGAGGGCAGTTCAAACCATTCCCTGGTAGTAGCAGTGTCCACTGAGAAGGGGTGGTTCCTCACTTCTCTCCTGTTGTTCACCTGGTAGTCTGAGAGAAGGCTGGACAGAGAGAGGGATGGTGGAAGAAAAAATAATGATGCCCCCTTCACCTTTCCCTGGCAGTAGCAGTGTCCATTACCGGTTCCCCCTGGCGCTGCTATATGTGACCTGGCTTGGAGAGGTAGGCGATGAGGGCCACCACCACCCCCACGTAGACGCCTGTCCCAATGGTGATGGAAAGGGCCGCCAGGAACAAAGCCCTTCGGGATGCGATGCTCGCCAGCGGGAAGTCCCCCTTCGCCACCGCCTTGCTGGTCTGGTGGAAGGGAAGAGATAAGAAATAAAGGAAGGAAGGAAAGCGGGGGAGGTTGAGCGGGAGGAAGGGAGGCAGGGAAGGAATGAGAGAGAGAGAGAAAGAGAGAAACGAGGGAGGGAGGGAGGGAGGGAGGGAAGGGAGGGAGGAAGGAAAGCGGGGGAGGTTGAGCGGGAGGAAGGAAGGCAGGGAAGGAATGAGAGAGAGAGAGAGAGAGAGAGAGAAACAACAGAGGGAGGGAGGGAGGGAGGCAGTTAGGCAGGAAGGAAGGCAGGAAGGAAGGAAGGCAGGCAGGAAGGAAGGAAGGAAGGCAGGAAAGAAGGAAGGCAGGAAGGAAGACTGATGTGACATCATTGCTAATATGGCTAAAATGTGATATCTAGGTAGCTAACCAACAACTGTAACTATATATTTGAGAGACAAGTGCTTATGTTTATGTTTTTTTTATATAAACATTGGAGACTGAATACAGTTTACATGTTATCAACAATCTAAGCCAACCTAGTCTATTTTGCCCCATAGTTGTGCATGCATTGATTTTGTCGCTAAACAACCAAACCGTCTTTTGTAACCTACTAAATAGATTATTAAATTATTGCTGTATGTGATCCCGTAGGCAGCACGGTTTATAATGCACATTTAACAGGTTGAACAGACAATTGATCTTTGACATTAATAAGCATGTTATATTTTGTTATTGGTCAGTAGCCGAGACAATGTTTCAGAACACGCGAGCTGTCCAGCGTATTGGTCAGGGGGGAAAGTTAATAAAAAACATTGTTGAATTCCAACGTTCTGCTGATGGTTCAATTTGCATTTTTTTTTGCCTTAATTTTCTCTTTCAGAAACTGTCACGGTCTTTTACAGCATAAATTACTGCAAAAAAGATTCAAATATTTTTGCAAACATTCGATTGTCATTGCTCTTTCTTTTAGAAACTACCGTGGCTTAATTCCAATAGTACCAAATTATACCACGCTATTGTGACCATAAAAGACGAATGGAGGTTGGTGGTGTTTTCAAGGCAGAGTTATGACGCTCGTTCACGCACAGTTTTACACAGTTTTACCACGGGTCTGACTAATAACGAGGAAACATGGGTATGTGTGGCGTGCAACAAGTTTATAAATCTCTATAATTTTATACGGACGCATTATTTTCAGAAATACGCACACGCCAGACATTGATAATGAAATGAACAGAATGGTTACAAAATGAGGCCCGCTAAAGCCTGTCAGATAAATACACTCTTTGGTACAATTAAAGAGGAATTGTTAACCATGAGGTGACAGTGGGTTTAACCATGAGGTAACAGTGGGTTTAACAGTGGGTTTAACCATGAGGTGACAGTGGGTTTAACCATGAGGTAACAGTGGGTTTAACAATGAGGTAACAGTGGGTTTAACAGTGGGTTTAACAGTGGGTTTAACCATGAGGTGACAGTGGGTTTAACCATGAGGTAACAGTGGGTTTAACAGTGGGTTTAACCATGAGGTAACAGTGGGTTTAACCATGAGGCAACAGTGGGTTTAACAGTGGGTTTAACAGTGGGTTTAACCATGAGGTGACAGTGGGTTTAACCATGAGGTAACAGTGGGTTTAACAGTGGGTTTAACCATGAGGTGACAGTGGGTTTAACCATGAGGTGACAGTGGGTTTAACCATGAGGTAACAGTGGGTTTAACAGTGGGTTTAACAGTGGGTTTAACCATGAGGTGACAGTGGGTTTAACCATGAGGTAACAGTGGGTTTAACAGTGGGTTTAACCATGAGGTGACAGTGGGTTTAACCATGAGGTGACAGTGGGTTTAACCATGAGGCAACAGTGGGTTTAACAGTGGGTTTAACAGTGGGTTTAACCATGAGGTGACAGTGGGTTTAACCATGAGGTAACAGTGGGTTTAACAGTGGGTTTAACCATGAGGTGACAGTGGGTTTAACCATGAGGTGACAGTGGGTTTAACCATGAGGTAACAGTGGGTTTAACCATGAGGTGACAGTGGGTTTAACCATGAGGTGACAGTGGGTTTAACCATGAGGTAACAGTGGGTTTAACAGTGGGTTTAACAGTGGGTTTAACCATGAGGTGACAGTGGGTTTAACCATGAGGTAACAGTGGGTTTAACAGTGGGTTTAACCATGAGGTGACAGTGGGTTTAACCATGAGGTGACAGTGGGTTTAACCATGAGGCAACAGTGGGTTTAACAGTGGGTTTAACAGTGGGTTTAACCATGAGGTGACAGTGGGTTTAACCATGAGGTAACAGTGGGTTTAACAGTGGGTTTAACCATGAGGTGACAGTGGGTTTAACCATGAGGTGACAGTGGGTTTAACCATGAGGTAACAGTGGGTTTAACAGTGGGTTTAACAGTGGGTTTAACCATGAGGTGACAGTGGGTTTAACCATGAGGTAACAGTGGGTTTAACAGTGGGTTTAACCATGAGGTAACAGTGGGTTTAACCATGAGGCAACAGTGGGTTTAACAGTGGGTTTAACAGTGGGTTTAACCATGAGGTGACAGTGGGTTTAACCATGAGGTAACAGTGGGTTTAACAGTGGGTTTAACCATGAGGTGACAGTGGGTTTAACCATGAGGTAACAGTGGGTTTAACAGTGGGTTTAACCATGAGGTGACAGTGGGTTTAACCATGAGGTAACAGTGGGTTTAACAGTGGGTTTAACCATGAGGTAACAGTGGGTTTAACCATGAGGTAACAGTGGGTTTAACCATGAGGTAACAGTGGGTTTAACAGTGGGTTTAACCATGAGGTGACAGTGGGTTTAACCATGAGGTGACAGTGGGTTTAACCATGAGGTGACAGTGGGTTTAACCATGAGGTAACAGTGGGTTTAACAGTGGGTTTAACCATGAGGTAACAGTGGGTTTAACCATGAGGTAACAGTGGGTTTAACCATGAGGTAACAGTGGGTTTAACCATGAGGTGACAGTGGGTTTAACCATGAGGTGACAGTGGGTTTAACCATGAGGTAACAGTGGGCTTAACCATGAGGTGACAATGAGTTTAACAGTGGGTTTAACCATGAGGTAACAGTGGGTCACGGTGGGTTTAACCATGAGGTAACGGTGGGTTTAACCATGAGGTGACAGTGGGTTTAACCATGAGGTAACAGTGGGTTTAACCATGAGGTAACGGTGGGTCACGGTGGGTTTAACCATGAGGTAACAGTGGGTCACGATGGGTTTAACCATGAGGTAACAGTGGGTTTAACCATGAGGTAACAGTGGGTCACGGTGGGTTTAACCATGAGGTAACAGTGGGTTTAACCATGAGTTAACAGTGGGTCACGGTGGGTTTAACCATGAGGTAACAGTGGGTCACGGTGGGTTTAACCATGTGGTGATTTAGGTTTAACCATGAGGTAACGGTGGGTCACGGTGGGTTTAAGCATGAGGTAACGGTGGGTCACGGTGGGTTTAACCATGAGGTAACAGTGGGTCACGGTGGGTTTAACCATGAGGTAACGGTGGGTCACGGTGGGATTAACCATGAGGTATCGGTGGGTCACGGTGGGTTTAACCATGAGGTAACGGTGGGTTTAACCATGAGGTAACGGTGGGTCACGGTGGGTTTAACCATGAGGTGACAGTGGGTTTAACCATGAGGTAACGGTGGGTCACGGTCCAGCTACGAGGCTAAATGTTGTATTTCCTTAAGTATATTTTGTGTATTTCCCAAAATACACATATTGTCAGATACTGAGTCATAAAAACGCAGAGGTCTTAAAACCTTGTCCTGTCAATCTCATGTACTGTAGCTACATTGCTGTTAAAGCCAAGAACTACAATAAGAATGACTTATTTTTTTGATAAGATAAGATATTATGTCAATCTCCTTTCGCATGGTAATGTAGAGTAGACATATTGTGCCCCCAAAAAGGTTTCTTGTTAATGATCAACATCGCAGCTAGCAGCTCTGTTTTCTGTCTAATGGTTCACAAAACAGGCTCTAGCCCGGACTCGGCTGCTTCAGAAAAACACAGAGGGAGACGACTGCAGTGAAACAGGCATCTGCTGCATAACAAACACACAGATGGAGCCTTTTCAACATATTAACTAATTATTCCCCCCCCCCCCCCCCACTTGTATGCAGACAAGTTTTCAGGAGACAGCACTTAAAAAAATACAGAATAAAGCAGCCTTGCTATACAGCAAAGCAACAGCCGGGAACCAAATCAAACAAACAGAAAAATATATTCAAGACAACCATTAGTTTCCATGCCAACAAAGTGAGTATTGAAACAATGGCACCATTACTGTGGCCTTATGGGAAATTAGCTTCGGAAACCATGTCTTAATAAAGAGGAGAAAAATACAGTTGTTCATATTGTGACCCTGCTTTTAGGGTCTTATGGGGAGGGAACGAGTCAAACACTTCAGACCCTGTTATTTTGTCTCTTTAATAAAGCCGTCTATTAAACAGCCTGTAATTGATTAATCAATCCGTAGCTTGGCTTCAGATGAATAATAATGTCATAGCGTAGGGCTGGTCTCCCTGTGGACAGGTTTACAGGGCTGAGTGTCAGCCTTAGAGGGAATGGAGTGAATGGGCGGAGTGTGTGTGTGTGTGTGTGTGTACATTATGTATTAGAGTGTGTGTTTGTATATCTGTGTCCTTATGTGTGTGACTAGTGAATATGAGTGTCTCTGTGAGTAACGCTGCAATTTTTCTCCATTGTCCTTGAATCCCCTTGAGATGTAAATGGTTGAAGCCTTACAGCTTTATCTCTACAACCTTGACTGAATTTTTGAAATGTGGCGTTACAGTCAGAGACAGACAGACAGAGACAGACAGACAGAGACAGACAGACAGAGACAGACAGACAGAGACAGACAGACAGAGACAGACAGACAGACAGAGACAGACAGAGACAGACAGAGACAGACAGAGACAGACAGAGACAGACAGAGACAGACAGAGACAGACAGAGACAGACAGAGAGACACAGAGAGAGAGAGAGAGAGACAGAGAGAGACAGAGAGACAGAGCGAGATAGCATCTGGGTGCTTACTGACTTGGACAGTGGTGGAAACATTTTAAAATCCCTCCCTCCCACCCTTATCTCCCTCCCTTATCTCCCTCCCTCATTCCGTACAAACACTTGCTCTTACAAAACACCCACAACAACATAATCTGTCCTAATCTTATGAAGTCACAAAAATCCATTAACTGTAATTTGATAGATTATTATGACTCGTGGGATTATTTAGACCTTGCTTTTATTATGATTCAGAGTTTATTAGCGAGAAACTCTTTAGGTATCTTATTTGCATTTTCAAAACATAAATGACTGCCTCTAAACTTGGCAGCACAGATGGTTAATTCAGAGGCTGTGTATTATAAAACTGAAAGCTGCATTTGTCACTATCTATCCAAACAAAGCACAAGCGCCTATTAGGGTTAATTATTGAAGGTAATTTACTTCCCTATCTAAAGCTCAGAGCTGCTTCTCTCTCCCCGGATACTCATGCTTTTCACTGTGTTATCAGCCTCAATATTTGTGGAGAGTGGTGACCCATAACGACTCATAACGACCCACAGCGACTCATAACGACCCATAACGACCCATAACGACCCACAATGACTCACAACAACCGATAACGACCCACAACGACTCACAACAACCCATAACAACCCACAACGACTCATAACGACCCAGAAACTACTCATAATGACCCACAACGACTCAAAACAACTCATAGTGTAAAATAACAACCCATAGTGTAAAATAACAACCCATAGTGTAAAATAACAACCCATAGTGTAAAATAACAACCCATAGTGTAAAATAACAACCCATAGTGTAAAATAACAACCCATAGTGTAAAATAACAACCCATAGTGTAAAATAACAACTCATAATGTAAAATAACAACCCATAGTGTAAAATAACAACTCATAGTGTAAAATAACAACCCATAGTGTAAAATAACAACTCATAATGTAAAATAACAACCCATAGTGTAAAATAACAACTCATAGTGTAAAATAACAACCCATAGTGTAAAATAACAACTCATAGTGTAAAATAACAACCCATAGTGTAAAATAACAACTTTAAAGTTTGTGAGGTTAAGGAAGAAAATAGTAGATTATTAGACAAGATGTAGCTGGCTGGGCTTCAGGCTGAGGGGGGAAACGTTGGCATAGATGGGATTTTCTCTCTCATTGAGCAGACTACTACTACTGCTACATCATTACAGAAATATACTATAGATTCTAACCCTTACAATTGTTGGAAAAATTACCTGTGTCATGCACAAAGTAGATGTCCTAACCGACTCGCCAAAACTATAGTTTGTTAACAAGAAATTTGTGGAGAGGTTGAAAAACAAGTTTGAATGACTCCAACATAAGTGTATGTAATCTTCCGACTTCAAGTGTAAGTAATTTAGCTCGTCCTGTATGCTCGTGTCACTGGGCAGCTCTCGGCTGTGCTTCCCTTCGTAGTCTGTAATAGTTTGCAAGCCCTGTCCTATCCGACGAGCATCAGAGCCGGTGTAGTAGGATTCAATCTTAGCCCTGTATTGATGCTTTGCATGTTTGATGGTTCATCGCAGGGAAAAGCTGGATTTCTTATAAGCTTCCGGGTTAGAGTCCCGCTGCTTGAAAGCGGCAGCTCTACCCTTTAGCTCAGTTAGGATGTTGCCTGTAATCCATGGCTTGTGGTTGGGCTATGTACGTACCGTCACTGTGGGATGACGTACTCAATGCACTTATTGATAAAGCCAGTGACTGATGTGTTGTACTCCTCAATGCCATCGGAGGAATTCCCGGAACATATTCCAGTCTGTGACAGCAAAATAGTCCTGCAGTTTAGCATCTGCTTCATCTGACCACTTTTTTATTGATCGAGTCACTGGTGCTTCCTTATTTAGTTTTTGCTTGTAAGCAGTAATCAGGAGGATAGAATTATGGTCAGATTTGGCAAATGGAGGGTGAGGGAGAGCTTTGTACATGTCTCTGTGTGTGGAGTAAAGGTGGCCTAGGGGTTTTCCCCCTCTAGTTGCACATTTAACATGCTGGTAGAAATGAGGTGAAACAGATTTAAGTTTCCCTGCATTAAAGTCCCCGGCCACTAGGAGTGCCGCCTCTGGATGAGCGTTTTCCTATTTAGTTATGGCCAAATCAGCTCAATGAGTGTGGTTTTAGTGCCAACATTGGTTTGTGGTGGTAAATAGACAGTTACAAAGAATATAGATGAAAACTCTGTTTTGAAATAGTGTGGTCTACAGCTTATCATGAGATACTCTACCTCAGGCGAGCAAAACCTAGAGACTTCCTTAGATATCGCACACCAGCTGCTGTTTACAAATATACATAGACCGTCACCCCTTGTCTTACCAGAGGCTGCTGTTCTATCCTGCTGATACAGGGTTTAATAACCCGCCAGCTGTAAGTTATTAATGTCGTCGTTCAGCCACGACTCAGTGAAACACAAGATATTACAGTTTTTAATGTCCGGTTGGTAGGATATACGTGCTTGTAGTTTGTTCACTTTATTATCCAGCGATTGCCACCGGTACTATTGACCAACGTACAAAGGCAGATTAGCCACTCGTCACTGGATCCTTACATACATATCTGTCTTTTTCTCCTGCGATGATGAGGGTCTTGTCAGGTGTCTGGAGTAAATCCCTCTTGTCTGACTCATTAAATAAAAATTATTTGTCCAGTTCATGGTGGGTAATCACTGTTCTGATGTCCATAAGCTCTTTTCGGGTGTTAGAGAATGTAGCAGCAACATCATGTACAAAATAAGGGTCTTTTACGCCCCTTCGTTGGTGATTGGTCAACAGTCTACTCCTGGTGAGAGTGGGAACTACTGTATGGATGCTAACATTGCTGCGCTTCTCACATGTCAAGCCCCATATTTGGGGACTCTATTTGACTTGTCTGGTATACGAACGGTAGCCCCTATCTGAAAAAGCATGGTGTCTGCTGAAAGCTAAGTATCTTATAGCTATTGATCTGTGCCTTAAAATCGCCAATGTGAATTATTACCCTATTACCCTATGTATAAGTGCAGGCCGAGCCGATGATCTAATTTCAAGATGGCTGCTGCCTACATTCCGGTTAGCGTTGTGAAGCATAAACAAAATAAAAATGGAATACGTTGATTCGCACCCGAAAGGCGTGACTCCACAGACCATGAGGATGTCTTATTTGTCTGGCGGTGACCTACCGTTATTGGTCACCAGCCAGCCCAGAGAGCCAAAATGTTTATTTTACACACGTTTTCACCAACCAGCAAACATCTTAGATGGTAAAGCTTCCATTTGGTCTGTTTGAGCTATAGCTACATAGGGGGATAATAAACAAATCCTTAGGTTGGTAGGAACACATGTTTACTCCATGTGTAACTCTGTGTTGTCTGTTCACACTGCTTTGCTTTATCTTGGCCAGGTCGCAGTTGCAAATGAGAACTTGTTCTCAACTAGCCTACCTGGTTAAATAAAGGTGAAATAAAAAAATAAAAACTACTAGGCTACACTGTCGCCTCTACGCTCTAACCACTAGGCTACGCTGTCGCCTCTACGCTCTAACCACTAGGCTACGCTGTCGCCTCTACGCTCTAACAACTAGGCTACGCTGTCGCCTCTATGCTCTAACCACTAGGCTACGCTGTCGCCTTTACGCTCTAACCACTAGGCTACGCTGTCGCCTCTACACTCTAACCACTAGGCTACGCTGTCGCCTCTACGCTCTAACCACTAGGCTACGCTGTCGCCTTTACGCTCTAACCACTAGGCTACGCTGTCGCCTCTACACTCTAACCACTAGGCTACGCTGTCGCCTCTACGCTCTAACCACTAGGCTACCTACCACATATGTATCGACTGGAAATGGAAATGACCTCATTACTGTTACCTACATTTCTTACGCCATTTCTGAAATGTCTGTGCATGTTAAAAAAATAATTGAGATTTATAAACTTTTAGAAACTGTTTCTCGTTATAAATCAGACCTGTCGTAAAACTCACCTGTCCTTGTCCTTATCTCCACCCCCCTCCAGACTTCGCCCATCTTTCCCAACTTATCCCCTGTGTATTTATACCTGGGTTTTCTGTCTGTCTGTTGACGGTTCGTCTTGTTTGTCAAGTCTACCAGCGTTTTGTCTCAGCTCCTGTTTTTCCCCAGTCTCTCTTTTTCTCGTCCTCCTGGTTTTTGACCGTTGCCTGTCCTGACCCTGTACCCGCCCACCTGACCTCTCTGCCTGACCCTGAGCCTGCCTGCCGTCCTGTACCTTGACCTCTACTCTGGATTACCGACCTCTGCCTGACCTGACTCTGAGCCTGCCTGCCATCCTGTACCTTGACCTCTACTCTGGATTACCGACCTCTGCCTGACCTGACCCTGACTGCTGTCCTGAACCTTGACCTCTACTCTGGATTACTGACCTCTTCCTGACCTGACCCTGAGTCTGCCTGCTGTCCTGAACCTTGACCTCTACTCTGGATTATCGACCCCCGCCTGCCTGCCTTGACCTGTCGTTTGCCTTCCCCTGTTGTTACAATAAACATTGTTACTTCAACAGCCTGCACTTGGGTTTTACCTTGATTCCTGATACATTCACGTTTCCATGGTAACAATAACAGCCTTTATTTTCTGTATAATTTGTAATTATTGTCAGTAGGCCACGGCATGTAAAGATGAATTCTCGTTCAATATTTAGTTTATCAATAGATTATTACATTTCTGAGATTAAACGATGAGGTCACGCTCCTATCCTGCCTTGTTATAGACTCTGAGATTAAACAGGCGATGAGGTCACGCTCCTATCCTGCCTTGGTATAGACTCTGAGATTAAACAGGCGATGAGGTCATGCTCCTATCCTGCCTTGTTATAGACTCTGAGATTAAATAGGCTATGATGTAACGCTCCTATCCTGCCTTGGTATAGACTCTGAGATGAAATAGGCTATGATGTCACGCTCCTATCCTGCCTTGGTATAGACTCTGAGATTAAACAGGCGATGAGGTCACGCTCCTATCCTGCCTTGTTATAGACTCTGAGATTAAACAGGCAATGATGTCACTCTCCTATCACACAGAAATACTGTAGCCTCTATCGCACAGCAATAGGCTGTAGCCTAGCCATACTGTCAAATATTTTATATAAGCCACCAGTCTATTTACTGTGTTGGCAGGATGTTTTAATCGTTAGCAATCATGTATGCTGTATCTGGAAAAGGACAGTTTGTTTCGGAAAGAGAAAACTATGGCTAATTGTTGAGGGCTTGTCAGCAGAACGTTTTGAATTCAGGGCAAGCTACTCATAACATTTTCTCTGCAACACTTAGTGTGTGTTTAAACAAATACCGTCTACATTTCTGCCTTTTCCTACTATGTCCTTTTCAAGCTGCTTCAAATCAGGGTAGATTGACAGGCTGGAGGAATTAGCCATCTCTGAACACTGAACTACATTATTACCTATAATTACTGAGGAAGAACTAAATTAGCTGCTGTCTGTCTGCCTACCTTTCCATCTGCCTGGCTGTCCGCCTGTCAGGTCTGCCTACCTTTCCGTCTGCCTGGCTGTCTACTTGCCAGCTGGTCTGTCTACCTGCCCCATGTCTGCCTGCCTGTCTGCCTGCTTGCCATGGTTGCCGTGGTTGCACAGACAGATGAGGAGACTGGATGTTGAGCCTTCGATAAGACTTGAGATAGGTTTGCCATCAACAGCCTGTCCTGTGTGTGGGTGTGTGTTAGAAGTAGAAAGCAGTGACTTCATGGCCTGAGAAGTAGAAAGCAGTGACTTCATGGTAGTGACAGGTGTGGGTGTTAACCCCGAAAGAAAGGTGCTGTATCACGGGTATGTGTGTGTGTACAGTGTGTGTTCTGTGTGTGTGTCATGTTTACCCCCTGGGAGAAGTAGAAAGCAGCGATGCCCAGGGGCCAGAAGCAGCAGAGCATGGAGAAGATGGCCAGGCCCAGATGGTCTCTGGGTGGGATCACTATGAAGTTATCTTCACTCTCGCTGTCGCTGGAGCAGTCCGTCTGAAAGAGACAAACACTGTTAAAAAGGAACAGGGGGATACCTTGTCAGTTGTACAACTGGCCCAATGCTCCTACCACCATTACAGTTCATATAGAACAAGATGAAGTTATCTTCACTCATTGTACAGGAGGAGAGAAACAACTTTGCTGCAATTCATTTTTAGGACGAGTGGAGAGACAAAAAAAAGACAAAAAAACAGGGGAAGTTTCTCACATTACAGGGACAGTTAAAAGATTGGACCCTTTTTGGCATAGCCACATCTAACTGCCTGTAGCTCAGGACCTGAAGCAAGGATATGCATATTTTTGATACCATTTGAAAGGAAACACTTTGAACTATGTCAAAATGTTAAATTCATAAAGGAGAATGTAACCCATTTGATCTGATAAAAGATAATGCAAACAAAAAAAAACTGGCATTTTCATCTTTGAAATGCAAGAGAAAGGCCATAACATTATAAAGGAATCTAGGCGCATTTTAGATTTTGGCCACTAGATGCCAGCAGTGTGTATGCAACGTTTCCTATTGATCCAGTGAAGCATTGCAATACTGCACAATATTTTTTTTCAAGTCTGCCCAAATGTGCCGAATTGGTCAGTTTATACATTTTCAAGTACATAACTATAGATAACATACACAAATGATATGGTAATACAAAATGTACGTTTACACACTCCCAGGAATGTCATAAATGGCGGATCATCAGCTTATACAGTTGAAGTTGGAAATTTACATACACTAAGGTTGGAGTCATTAAAACTCGTTTTTCAACCACCACAAATTTCTTGTTTTAGCAAGTCGGTTAGGACATCAACATTGTGCATGACACAAGTAATTTTTTCCAACAATTGTTTACAGTGTCACGCCCTGACCTTAGATACCTCTGTTTTTTCTTTATATTTTGGTTAGGTCAGGGTGTGACTAGAGTGGGTATTCTAGTTTTGTTCATCTAGGGTTAGTTTTGTTCATCTAGGGTTAGTTTCGTTCATCTAGGGTTAGTTTCGTTCATCTAGGGTTAGTTTCGTTCATCTAGGGTTAGTTTTGTTCTTCTAGGGTTTTTGTATTTCTATTTTGGCCTGATATGGTTCCCAATCAGAGACAGCTGTTTATCGCTGAGAGAAATGTCCAAATGCCTGAACGTTCATCTGTACAAACAATAGTACACAAGTATAAACACCATGGGACCATGCAGTGTCATACTGCTCAGGAATGAGACGCGTTCTGTCTCCCAGAGACGAATGTACTTTGGTGCGAAAAGTGCAAATTAATCCCAGAACAACAGCAAAGGACCTTGTGAAGATGCTGCAGGAAACAGGTACAAAAGTATCTATATCCACAGTAAAAAGAGTTCTATATTGACATAACCTGAAAGGCCACTCAGCAAGGAAGAAGCCACTGCTCCAAACCGCCATAAAGAAAGCCAGATCACGGATTGCCACTGCACATAGGGACAACGATCATACTTTTTGGAGAAAAGTTCTCTGGTCTGATGAAACAAAAATAGAACTGTTTGGCCATAATGACAATCGTTATGTTTGGAGGAAAAAGGTGGATGCTTGCAAGCTGAAGAACAGCATCCCAACCAGCTTTGCTGCAGGAGGGCCTGGTGCACTTCACAAAATAGATGGCATCATGCAGAGGGAGAGTTATGTGGATATATTGAAGCAACATCTCAAGACATCAGTCAGGAAGTCAAAGCTTGGTCACAAATGTGTCTTCCAAATGGACAATGACCCCAAGCATACTTCTAAAGTTGTGGCAAAATGGCTTAATAAGGACCACAAAGTCAAGGTATTGGAGTGGCCATCACAAAGCCCTGACCTCAAGCCTATAGAAAATTTGTGGGCAGAAATGAAAAAGCGTATGTGATCAAGGAGGCCTACAAACCTGACTCAGTTACACCAGCTCTGTCAGGAGGAATGGGCCAAAATTCACCCAACTTATTGTGGGAAGCATGTAGAAGGCTACCTGAAACGTTTGTCGAAAGTTACAATTATTAAACAATTTAAAGGCAATGCTACCAAATACTAATTGAGTGTATGTACATTTCTGACCCACACTGGTAATGTGATGAAAGAAATAAAAGCTGAAATAAATCATTCTCTCTACTATCTGACATTTCACATCCTTAAAATAAAGTGGTGATCCTAATTTACCTAAAACAGGGAATTTTTACTAGGATTAAATGCCATGAATTGTAAAAAACAGAGTTTAAATCTACTTGGCTAAGGTGTATGTAAACTTCCAATTTCAACTGTACACTAACTTTCACACATCTATATGGCTGGGCGGGGCGGGGGTGGAGCCAGAGACAGCAGTGGGGACAAACTGTAGAACCCAGGTCTATTTGAAAATCAAACTGTATTTTATCAAACAAAACTATGCTAGATTTTATCCCTGGAACCCTCAGGATGACCAATCAGAGCAAGATTACTGAATGTAAGTACATTATTTACCTTCAGAGGTGAATGTATCAAACCAGTTGCCGTGGTAGTGGCTAGTGCACTCTCCTTAATAAACAATAGCATGGCATTCTTTCACTCTAATAGCTACTGTAAATTGGACATTTAACGTCACGTTGGCGCATGTTAGCAACAACCGTCGCGGGAATAGGGACACCGATCCAGTAGAGATTTAAATAGATAGTATAATTCTAAATGATACTTTCATTCATTTGTAAGACCTTCAGACGAGTCCTGTGACACTTGTGAGTGGTCATTATTAGTTTTTATGCGAAAACTTTCTGATGATGATTTTTGGGGAATTCTCTGACGAACACCGCAGTAGCTCGGCAACCATGCGGACGGCCGACATACGGTGGACCGAGACGGAGAAATAAACGTATCTCTATCTCTATACCAACGTTATAAGGACAATGTTTGTTTGTTGGTTGTTGGTTTGAGAGTTCACCCAGATTAAGGGAGGGGAGACGCTGTTTAAATGGTGAGTGACCCAAAATCCAATAAAAAAATCGAATAAAATCAAATTTTATTTGTCACATGCTTCGTCAACAACAGGTGTAGACTAACAGTGAAATGCTTACTTACAGGCCCTTCCCAACAATGCGCAGAGGAAAAAATAGAAATCATTAAAAAAAATATTAACACAAGGAATAAATACACAATGAGCAACAATTACTAGGCTATATACAATAAATACACAATGAGTAGCGATTACCAGGCTATATACAATAAATACACAATGAGTAGCGATTACTAGGCTATATACAATAAATACACAATAAGTAGCGATTACTAGGCTATGTACAATAATACACAATGAGCAACAATTTCCAGGCTATATACAATAAATACACAATGAGTAGTGATTACCAGGCTATAGACAATAAATACACAATGAGTAACAATACCTTGTCTATATATACACGGGGTACCAGTATCGAGTCCATGCGCAGGGGTACGAGGTAATTGAGGTAGATATGTACATATATGTGGGGATACTGTGTTATTCCCTCTACGGGGCAATTATTTTTGGCCAAAGCAAAACAAATCTCACTGCCCTTTCAATATCATTTTATTAAATCCCCAATCTTCTATGGAAGAATACCTGTGATATGCCTGTGCGCAGTATACCTGAAGCATAAATCCTAGTCATTACAGCAGTCCTTTGTACACTGTCTGGATTTGTGATGCAATGGTTTTCCTTTTCACTTTCCATCAACACAAAGAGTGAGTGTTAATATATTCTCACTGCTGGAGAATGTTCTAAGATGAGAAGAGGTGGAATAAAAAATAAATCACAAATTGACCTACCATCCTACCATCATCCCCGGTGCAGGGTACAAGCTATACTGGTGGCGTGCAGGATGGAGAGAGAGGAAATGAAAAATAGTGTGTATGTGTAGAGGAGGGGCAGAGAGAGACAGAGGCAGGAGAGACAGAGGGGGGAGAGAGAGAGAAGGGGGGAGAGAGAGAGAGGGGGGGGGAGAGAGAGAGAGGGGGGAGAGAGAGAGAGAGAGAGAGGGGGAGAGGGGGGAGAGAGAGGGGGGGGGAGACCATCCACAAAACTACCAGAGAGAGAGATATGTAGAGAGAGGAAATGAAAAAGAATGTATGTGTAGGGGAGAGAGAGAGAGAGAGAGAGAGAGAGAGAGGTGGGGGGGGGGAGAGAAAGAGAGAGGGGGGAGAGAGAGGGGGGGGGGACCATCCACAAAACTACCAGAGAGAGAGAGGAAATGAAAAAGAGTGTATGTGTAGGAGAGGGGAAGAGAGAGAGAGAGAGAGAGGGGGGGGGGGGGGAGAGAAAGAGAGAGGGGGGAGAGAGAGAGAGACCCATCCACCAAACTACCAGGTGTGAAACAGGGAAGAGACTCAGGAGGTATGCTAATTTGGTATAGAGGAGACCTAACCCACTTTTAAATTAGTCAAAACAGGAACATTTTACATCTGGCTAGAAATGAATAAGGAAATGATCTCAACAGAGATAAATGTCCCTGTGTGCTACCTATATCCCCCCAATATAACCCCCATACTTTAACGATGACAGCTTCTCCATCCTACAGGGGCAGATTAACCATTTAAAGACCTAGGGACATGTACTAGTATGTGGTGACCTAAATGCCAGAACTGGACAAGAACCCGATACCCTCAGCACACAGGGGGACAAACACCTACCTGGAGGTGACAGCATTCCCTCCCCCATATTCCACCCTAGACACAACCACGACAACATAACCAACAAAAATGGGTCAGAACTCCTGCAGCTTTGTCGGACGCTGGGTATGTACATAGTCAATGGTAGGCTTCGAGGGGACTCATATGGTAGGTACACCTATAGCTCATCTCTTGGCAGTAGTTCTGTAGACTTTATCTACTTTATCAGTGACCTCAACCCAGAGTCTCTCAGAGCGTTCACAGTCAGCCCACTGACACCCCTATCAGACCACAGCAAAATCTTAGTCTACGTGAACAGAGCAATACTCAATCATGAGGCAACAAAGCCAAATGAACTGAATAATATTAAGAAATGCTATAAGATGGAAGGAAAGTAGTGTGGAAACCTACCAAAAAACAATTAGGCAAAAACTCAACAGGTCCATTGCTGTTGTTCTGGGATTGATTTGCACTTTTCACACCAAAGTACGTTCATCTCTAGGAGACAGAACGCGTCTCCTTCCTTAGCGGTATGACGGCTGCGTGGTCCCATGGTGTTAATACTTGCGTACAGATGAACGTGGTACCTTCACGCGTTTGGAAATTACTCCCAAGGATTAAACAGACTTGAGGTCTACAATCTTTTTCTGAGGTTTTTGCTGATATCTTTTGATTTTCTCACGATGTCAAGCAAAGAGGCACTGAGTTTGAAGGTAAGGCCTTGAAATACATCAGTGTATGTAAACTTCTGACTTGAACTGTAAGTTTGATAAATCCAGAGTATGCACCACACCGAAGGCACTGAAACTGCCTCTGCAACGCAAAGCTCAAAGGCAAACGCAGCGTTTCATTGGACGTTAATGTACCAAAATGCAATGACGCTGTCGGTGTGATCGAAGCGTAAGCAAGCTGGTTCTGGGACAGCAACACAATCAGACCCAACCAAATCATGAGAAAATAAAAAATATAATTACTTGGCACATTGGAAAGAATTAACAAAAAAACAGAGCAAACTAGAATGCTATTTGGCCCTAAACAGAGAGTACACAGTGGCAGAATACCTGACCACTGCGACTGACCCAAAATGAAGGAAAGCTTTGACAATGTACAGACTCAGTGAGCATAGCCTTGCTATTGAGAAAGGCCCCTGTAGGCAGACCTGGCTCTCAAGAAAAGACCGGCTATGTGCTCACTGCCCACAAAATGAGGTGGAAACTGAGCTGCACTTCCTAACCTCCTGCCAAATGTATGACCATATTATAGACACCTATTTCCCTTAGAATACACAGACGATTAAAGAATTTGAAAACAAACCCAATTTTGATAAACTCCCATATCTACTGGGTGAAATTCCAGAGAGGGAAAGAGAGAGACTCTTTTCAACCCCTGAGTTCCATCTGTGCTTTATTCATTTATTAACACAATACAACCCAGGCAATATGATCTATACTTTTCATTTCTTTCTACAGTACTGCTGTAGCAGAGGCACACTGAGATCACAGCATATCATAATGATTCCCACATAATGACAAAGCCTAGTCATCCCCCATAGCTTTGAGCAGAATGGCTTTAGCACCACTTCCAGAGTCCACTTCCCAGCTAGCACATTTGGTTGCTTGGAAGTTGTGGTACGTACGTTTTTGGTTCTCCATTGGTTTTGGGAATTAAGCCAATAAGTTTCCTTACCAGTAAAATGGAAAGTTTTCTAAACGTTCTGGGAACGGAAGCACAGATGTTGCCTGGAACGTACATTTTTAGGTTGCAGGGAGGTTCTGAGAATGTTTTACTCTGGATTCCTGACATTTTTACTGGGAGGTTTTATGAACGTTCTAAGAATGGAAATTATAGGTCAGGGGTATTAAACTCTTACACTATGAGGCCCGAAGCCTGCTGGTTTTCTGTTCTACCTGGTAATGAATTGAACCCACCTGGTGTCCCAGGTCTAAATCAGTCCCTGATTAGAGGGGAATCACCCACCTGGTGTCCCAGGTCTAAATCAGTCCCTGATTAGAGGGGAACAATAACAAAACACAGTGGCTTCAACGTCCAGAGTTGAGTTTGAGGGTTATTTGAAGGTAACTATTTATAAAAAAAATACCCTTATAACATCTTTTAATACCCAGGTAAGTTGACTGAGAACACCTCATTTACAGCAGCAACCTGGGTAATAGTTACAAAGAAGGAGGGATGAAAGAGACAATTAGAAGCTGGGGATGAATAGCTTCTATCTCCAGGCCATCAGACTGATAAACAGCTTTTAATATCCAGACCATCAGACTGATAAACATCTTTTATCTCCAGACCTCTCTCCCAGCTCTGATCACATTGGGGAGCCACTGCTCCTCGCTTCGCCCTCAACTTCCGGATTTGTCTGCGTCATGTGCTGTTTGTTGCTACTTGGCTATCTACCCAACTTTTCATATTTTACTTTTTATACCAACATCTGTTTTTTTTCTCTCGTTCTACTTTTCTCGTTCTACTTATTCACCCCGGACACTCTGTCTGGACATGGTTAGTCAGGACCTCCACCAGACGAAAAAGATAAGTAGTGACATTAACACTATGCCTTCTAATTGCAGTCGCTGTACTCATATACAGGATAACTATCACCTTATGGTGAGGAAGCACAGCTTCAGATGCAATCGTTAGGCAAGGGCAATTTAAGTGTAGGAAAGGATGAAACAGCGTCTGTGCCACCAGTAAATACTGATAGTAGTATAAATCCCCCTGGCACAGTCCCCACAGCCGGACAGATTTCTCAAGGTTTCTGGAAAGAAATGCTGTGGACATGCTCAACCGGTGTCGCTCATTCAACCGATATAAACTTTAAACCGGATCTCCCCATTAAGCAGCGAGTCGGAGTCATGTTGGCCAGATGGGACGCTAGCGTCCCACATACCCTAGAGAGGTTAAGCAGCGAGTCGGAGTCTGTGGCCGAGCCGTCTCTGGTCTCTACTCCTCCCGTTACGGGGTCTGAGACGCCGACGCCTCCCACCATTAGCTCTGACAAATTGAAAACCCATTGGCGACTCCATTACCCGCAGTATTAGAATAAAAAAATATTCATCCAGCGATCATACACTGTTTACCAGGGGGAAGGGCTACCGACGTAAAGGCTAATCTCAATATGGAGCTGGCTAAGGCTAAAACTGGCGAGTGTAGGGATATGGCTATCCACGTCAGCACCAGCGATGTTAGGATGGAACAGTCAGAGGTCACCAAGCGCAACATGGTTTTAGCGTGTCAATCAGCTAGAAAGATGTCCCGGCATTGAGTAATTGTCTCTGGCCCCCTCCCAGTTAGGGGGAGTGATGAGCTCTATAGCGGTGCCTCAACTTAATCGTTGGTTGAAAATTCCCCTCCCAAAAGATGGAATTTGTAGATAATTGGCCTTCTTTCTGGGACTCACCCACAAACAGGACAACGCCTGGCCTGCTGAGGAGTGACGGACTCCATCCTAGCTGGAGGGATGCTCTCATCTTATCTATGAACATAGAGAGAGAGGGCTCTAACTCCTCTAGCTCCACAATGAAATAGGGTGCAGGCCAGGCAGCAGGCTGTTAGCCACCCTGCTACCTTATTGGAGTTTGCCACCAGCACAGTCAGTGTAATCAGCTCAGCTATCCCCATTGGGACTGTGCCTCGATCTGGGTTGGGCAAAACTAAACATGGCGGTGTTCGCCTTTGCAATCTCACTGGAATAAAGACCTCCATTCCTGTCATTATTATTCAAAATAGGGCTACTTAATGTTAGATCCCTCACTTCCAAGGCAGTTATAGTCAATGAACTAATCACTGATCATAATCTTGATGTGATTGGCCAGAATGAAACATGGTTCAAGCCTGATGAATTTACTGTTTTAAATAGGCCTCTCCTCCTGGTTATACTAGTGACCATATCCCCCGCGCATCCAAGGTGTTGCTAACATTTACGATAGCAAATTTACATTTACAAAAAAAAAAAAAAAAAGACTGCGTTTTCATATTTTGAGCTTCTAGTCATGAAATCTATGCAGCCGACTCAATCACCTCTTATAGCTACTGTTTACCTCCTGGGCCATATACAGCGTTGCTCAGTGAGTTCCCTGAATTCCTATCGAACCTTGTAGTCATGGCAGATAATATTAACATTTTTTGGTGACTTTAATATTCACATGGGGAAAGTCCACAGACCCACTCCAAACAGCTTTCGGAGCCATCATCGAGGTCTCCAGACCTACTCATTGCCACAGTCATACCATGGATCTAAATGTTTTTCCTCATAATCCTGGACTATCGGACCACCATTTTATTACGTTTGCAACCACAACAAATAATCTGCTCAGACCCCAACCAAGAATTCATCAAAAGCTGTGCTATAAATTCTCAGACAACCCAAAGATTCCTAGATGCCCTTCCAGACTCCCTCCAGTTTGGATGAAAAGCATGCCCAGAGTAAATTGCCTGCTACTCAGGCCCAGAAGCTAGAATATGCATATACTTGGTCGATTGGGATAGAAAACACTCTGAAGTTTCCAAAACTGTTAAAATAATGTCTATGAGTATAACAGAACTCATATGGCAGGCAGAAACCTGAGAAAAATCCAACCAGGAAGTGGGAATTTTGAGGTTTGTAGTATTTTAAGTGAATGCCTATCCAGTATCCAGTGTCTGTGGGGTCAGATTGCACTTCCTAAGGCTTCCAGTAGATGTCAACAGTCTTTAGAAGTTGTTTCAGGCTTCTTTTAGGAAAGGGGAGAGAATAAGACCACTCAGAGTAAGTGGCTCAGCTGAAAGCCATGAGTTGTTTATTGCGTGTGGCCGTGAGCGCGACGTTCGTTCTCTTTCCTTTCTAATGAAAACAGTATTGTCTGGGTTGAAATATTATTGAATATTTATGCTAAAAAGATCCTAAGGATTGATTATAAACATCGTTTGACATGTTTCTACGAACTTTGATAGAACTTTTTTGACTTTTTGTCTGGATGTTGTGAGAGCGCTTTGTGCCTTTAGATTACTGAACTAAACGCGTGAACAAAACAGAGGTATTTGGACATAAAGAGGGAATTTATTGATCAAAACGAACATTTATTGTGTAACATGGAGAGTGCCACCAGATGAAGATCATTAATTTAGCTTCGTAAGGTATAGGGGGCAGCATTTTCACTTTTGGATAAATAGCGTGCCCAATTTCAACTTCCTGCTACTCATGCCAGGAATATAAGATATGCATACAATTAGTAGATTTGGATAGAAAACACTCTGAAGTTTCTAAAAATGTTTGAATCATGTCCATGAGCATAACAGAACTTATGTAGCAGGCAAAACCCAGAGGACTAACCGTTCAGAATTTTTTATTTTTTTGGTCTCTGTCTGTTCACTTTCTCATTGGCAAATTATATTTCTTAGGAACCTGTTTTCAGTTCCTACCGCTTCCACTGGATGCCACCAGTCTTTGGAATTTGGTTGAGGTTATTCATTTGTGCAATGAATAAGTAGGCCATCTAGAAACTGGGTAACACTGTTGAGAGTGCGCAGGACGTGAAAAGTAGCGTTGGTTTGTTGTCTTCCTGTATTGAACACAGATAGACCCATCTACAATTTGAGCGATTATTAATGTTCAAAAATACCTAAAGTTGTATTACAAAAGTAGTTTGAAATATTTTGGCAAAGTTCATAGGCAACTTTTGAAATATTTGTCTCTGTGGATGGTTTTGACAAATCAATCATACGTTTCGCCGTTCCTCAAGGTGCTGGTTGAGGACCACTATTGTTTTCACTATATATTCTACCTCTTGGGGATGTCATTCGAAAACATAATGTTAACTTTCACTGCTATGCGGATGACACATAGCTGTACATTTCAATGAAACATGGTGAAGCCCCAAAATTGCCCTCGCTAGAAGCCTGCTTTTCAGACATAAGGAAGTGGATGGTTGCAAACGTTCTACTTTTAAACTCGGACAAAACAGAGATGCTTGTTCTAGGTCCCAACAAACAAAGAGATCTGCTGTTGGATCTGACAAGTCATCGTGATGGTTGCATAGTCGTCTCAAATAAAACTGTGAAGGACCTCGGCATTAAATCTGCATTACACTAGACCCTGATCTCTCTTTTGACAAACAATAACTTTTCAAGGACAGCTTTTTTCCATCTTCGTAACATTGAATCTAAATATTTTCTTTTTGTAAAAAAAATTATGTTTTTGTCACTTCTAGATTAGACTACTGCAATAATCTACTCTCTGGCTACCCCGGCACAAATTAAAATGAAGTTGGTGCTAAACACGGCTGCTAGAATCCTGACTAGATCCCAGAAATGTGATCATATTACTCCAGTGCCTCTCTACACTGGCTTCCTGTTAAAGCAAGGGCTGATTTCAAGGTTTTATTGCTAACCTACAAAGCATTACATGGGCCTGCTCCTACCTATCTCTCTGATTTGGGCCTGCTGTACATACCTACACGTACGCTACGGTCACAAGACGCAGGCCTTATTGTCCCTAGAATTTCTAAGCAAACAGCTGGAGGCAGGGCTTTCTCCTATAGAGCTCCATTTTTATGGAATGGTCTGCCTACCCATGTGAGAGACGCAGACTCGGTCTCAACCTTTAAGTCTTTACTGAAGACTCATCTCTTCAGTGGGTCATATGATTGAGTGTAGTCTGGCCTGGTGTGTGAAGGTGAACGGCAAGGCACCGGAGTGATGAACTCCATTGCTGTCTTTGCCTGGCCGGCTCCCCTCTCTCCACTGGGATTCTCTGCCTCTGACCCTATTACAGGGGCTGAGTCATTGGCTTACTGGTGCTCTTCCATGCCGTCCCTAGGAGGGGTGTGTCACTTGAGTGGTTTGAGTCACTGATATGATCTTCCTGTCCGGTTTTGTGCCCCTTTGTGCTCGTGCGGTGGAGATCTTCATGGGCTATACTCAGCCTTGTCTTTAGGGCAGTAAGTTCTGTTGATATCCCTCTAGTGTTGTGGGGGCTGTGCTTTGGCAAAGTGGGTGGGGTTATATCCTGCCTGGTTGGCCCTGTCCGGTGGCACCGTCGAACGGGCCACAGTGTCCCCCGACCCACCCCTGTCTCAGTCTGTCAGTCATAGTATCTATGCTGCAATAGTTTGTGTCGGGGGGTAGGGTCAGTCTGTTTATATATGGTGTAATTCTCCCTTCTTATCTGGTATCCTGTGTGAATTTTAAGTATGCTCCCTCTAATTCTCTCTCTGTCCCTCCCTTCACGGAGGACCTGAGCCCTAGGACCATGCCTCAGGACGACCTAGCCTGATGAGTCCTGGCTGTCCCCAATCCACCTGGTCGTGCTGCTGTTACAGTTTCAACTGTTCTGCCTGCGGCTAGGGAACCCTGACCTGTTTACCGGACATGCTACCTTGTCTCAGACCTGCTGTTTTCGAGTCTCTCTCTCTACCGCACATGCTGTCTCGACCACTGAATGCTATGAAAAGCCAACTGACATTTAATCTGAGGTACTGACCTGTTGCACCCTCTACAACCACTGTGATTATTATGGCCACGTACTGTTATAATCTCCACCTGGTACAGCCAGAAGAGGACTGGCCACCCCTAAGAGCCTGGTTCCTCTCTAGGTTTCTTCCTAGGTTCCTGCTTCTACATTTGCATTGCTTGTTGTTTGGGGTTTTAGGCTGGCTTCTGTACAGCACATTGTGACATCTGCTGATGTAAGAAGGGCTTTAAAATGACATTTGATTGATTGATCGATTGATTGAGGGACAGATTGGGAATTTAGCCAGGAAACCAGGGTTAACACTCCTACTCTTATGATAAGTACCATGGGATCCTTAGTGATCACAGAGAGTCAGGACACCCATGTAACTTCCCATCTGTAAAGACGGCAATGTCCCCAATCACTGCCCTGGGGTATTGGGATTTTTTTTTTTAATCAGAGGAAAAAGTGCTACTGGCCTTCCAACACCACGTTTGCAGATTTTTTTTTATTTTTTTAGCCAGGTTCCTTAAATGTGCTGAAGACAAGCACCTATCCTGCACCATTCCTGAGTAGACTGTATACATAATAACCACAGGACAACCACACTCTAACAAACCTATGGATCTCAGAAGGTTATGTGCTAGCTGAGTGTGCTCTGTCTGGCTACTGGAAAGAAAAAGAGAGGATCATTCTCAGCAACTGTCGGGAGCTGTATCACACTCTCCTCTTCATGGTACATTGCCATGGAAATGTACAGAGCATTGTTGTTTCTAAGAGTTAGAAACGGCAGTCCTATAAACCCTAGTATATGATTAAATCAAATCGAAGTTTATTTGGCACGTGCGCCGAATACAACCTTACAGTGAAATGCTTACTTACAGGCTCTAACCAATAGTGCGAAACAAAATGTGTGTGTGTGTGTGTGTGTGTGTGTGTAGATAAAGAAATAAAACTACAGAAAAAAATACATTTGAATAAGGGAGAGAAAGAAGGAGAGAGACAGACAGAGGAAGGTAGGTAAGGACAGGACAGGGGAGGAGAGAGAGTAGGGGGGAGAGATGGAGTGACAGAGATGAAAGAGGGAGGGAAATGTTGTGTACGATGTGTATGCATGTGATGAAACTGCAGTTTAGTGCTGACATGGCTCCAGTGTTATCCTATGGGACATGTCTGTCTGATAGATCTGCTGTTACGCTATAGGCTAGACAGGTAATGACAGACGAACACACACACACACACACACACTCTGCTGTCACCACGGGGTAGCTAGAGTACTGACAGAACCATAGATGAATAGATGGCTCCATCCCATTGCCATGACAGCAGAAACAGGGAGAGGTCTGGGTAATGAAGGTTGCCACATTGCCTCCACAGCTTGGGGGAGATGAGATTAACCCCCTCCTTTCAGTTCCTACTTCTTTCCCTCCTTCTTTCACCTCTGTCATTCCATCGCTCCCTCCTACTCTCTCTCCTCCCCTGTCTTTCCGTCCTTCCCTACCTTCATCTGTCTCTCTCTCCTTCTTTCCATCCCTCTCCTCTGTCATTCCATCACTCCCTCCTACTCTCTCTCCTCCCCTGTCTTTCCTTCCTTCCCTACCTTCCTCTGTCATTCCATCGCTCCCTCCTACTCTTTCCTCCCATATCCTTCCTTCCCTCCCTCCCTCTGTCTGTTTCTCTCTCTCCTTCCCCCCCTCCCTCTATCTGTTTCTCTCTCTCCTTCCCTCCTTCCCTCTGTCTGTTTCTCTCTCTCCTTCCCTCCCTCCCTCTGTCTGTTTCTCTCTCTCCTTCTTTCCCTATTTGCATCGTTCCAATCTGTTGCTCTGTCATCCCTCCTTTACCTCCTTTCCTTCTGCCACTCTCCTTCAGTCCTCCTACTTTTCCCTCCCTCCTTCTATCCTGTGTGACTCTCACCTTTATCTTCTGTCTGTCTCCTACCCATCCCTCTTTGCCCTCCTTCTCTCCCTCCTTCACTCCCTCCTCCTTTGTCGCACTATCT
This sequence comes from Oncorhynchus clarkii lewisi, assembly GCF_045791955.1. Lineage (NCBI taxonomy): Eukaryota > Metazoa > Chordata > Actinopteri > Salmoniformes > Salmonidae > Oncorhynchus > Oncorhynchus clarkii. The sequence continues at coordinate 7,102,777 of NC_092154.1, forward strand.
CACCAGTGGCGTTAAGTACTTAAGTAAAAAATACTTTAAAGTACTAATTACGTTCTTTTCTGCGATATCTGTACTTTATAATAATATTTTTTACTACTTTTACATTCCTAAAGAATATATGTACTTTTTACTTCAAACATTTTCCCTGACACCCAAAAGTACTCCTTACATTTCTAATGCTTAGCAGAACAGGAAAATGGTCCAATTCCCCCACTTATCAAGAGAACATCCCTGGTCGGCCTTACTGCCTCTTATCTTGCAAACTCACTAAACAGAGATGCTTCGTTTGTACATTTTATCTGAGTGTTGGAGTATGCCCCTGGCTGTCCTTAAAAAAATTTTTTTTTTTAAATGTGCCGTCTGATTTAATTAATATATATAAAATGTGAAATTATTTTTACTTTGATACTTACGTATATTTAAAACAAAATACTTTTAACTCAAGTAGTATTTTGCTGGGTGACTTTCACTTTTACTTGAGTCATTTTCTATTAACATATCTATACTTTCACTTAAGTATGACAGTTGGGTTCTTTTACCAACACTGTGTCTGTCTTTCACCTCTCTGTTCGGTGTAACATCTCCCATTTTCCAGATTATCGATCCTGACGTTCCTCTCTGTAAATGATGATCCAGATTATCGATCCTGCCTTTCCTCTCTGTAAATGATGTTCCAGATTATCGATCCTGCCGTTCCTCTATGTAAATGATGTTCTAGATTATCGATCCTGCCTTTCCTCTCTGTAAATGATGTTCCAGATTATCGATCCTGCCGTTCCTCTATGTAAATGATGATCCAGATTATCGATCCTGCCGTTCCTCTCTGTAAATGATGTTCTAGATTATCGATCCTGACGTTCCTCTCTGTAAATGTTGTTCCGAATTATCGATCCTGATGTTCCTCTCTGTAAATGTTGTTCCGGATTATCGATCCTGCCGTTCCTCTCTGTAAATGATGTTCCAGATTATCGATCCTGCCGTTCCTCTCTGTAAATTATGTTCCAGATTATCGATCCTGCCGTTCCTCTCTGTAAATGATGTTCCAGATTATCGATCCTGCCGTTCCTCTCTGTAAATTATGTTCCAGATTATCGATCCTGCCGTTCCTCTCTGTAAATGATGTTCCAGATTATCAATCCTGCCGTTCCTCTCTGTAAATGATGTTCCAGATTATCGATCCTGCCGTTCCTCTCTGTAAATGATGTTCCAGATTATCGATCCTGACGTTCCTCTCTGTAAATGATGTTCCAGATTATCGATCCTGCCGTTCCTCTCTGTAAATGTTGTTCCAGATTATCGATCCCCAGACTGCAGTCAGTGGTACCTTTTCTCATTCAAGATCACTTTCTGAGATTTTTCTTTACATGACTAATGCAACATTAGCCTATTGAATAGTTCTGTAGCAATGTGGATTGTACAGTCAGCTATAGGCCCAATACATTATTAATGCATATTGGCTTTGCTTGAATTACCCTGACAATGTTGTTATTCTCAGAACAAATTATAATTCAGAATTTTAGGTATACGATCACACTGGTAGTAATACATGTCTATACGTTTGTTGTATTTTATATACCTCTTACTTCTACCCCCTCCTTTTTCGAACATTCTGTTAAAAATAGCGCAACATTTCAGCGTCCTGCTACTCATGCCAGGAATATAGTATATGCATATGATTAGTATGTGTGGATAGAAAACACTCTGAAGTTTATAAAACTGGTTAAATCACGGCTGTGACTATAACAGATTGTGTGTTTCATTGAAAAACGCAAGAAAAACTGCTCTCTGAAAGCTAAAAATAATTTCCATAAGTCACTTCCACGAGTTGTTAAAAGAGAACAGAATTTAATATCGACCTGCCTGCAATTCATACAAATTCCACACGATGTCGCCATTGTCGTCATTTTCAATTGAATTAATTGTTGGAAAATCCATCTATCTGGCATCCATTTTCCCAGTCTTCACCCGGATGTTGTTGATGAAGACATTAGCAGCCATTGATTTGCAAGCGAAGACCTATTGAAAATACATCGCCCTGTAATCATTTTGATAGATTATAAACGTTTACTAATACCTAAAGTTGGATTACAAAAGGATTTCGAAGTGTTTTGTGAAAGTTTATCGTCGACTTTTTTAATTTTAAAAAATTACGCAGCGTTTAAAAACAATGTTTTTTTCTGAATGACACAGCTTCCATACAAAGCTATTTTGGGTATATATGGACCGATTTAAACGAAAAAAAGACCCAATAGTGATGTTTATGGGGCATATAGGAGTGCCAAGAAAGAAGCTCGTCAAAGGTAATGAATGTTTTATATTTTATTTCTGCGTTTTGGGTAGCGCCGGCTACCGCAAAATCTGTTGTTTACGTGTCATGCTGGCATTTTGGGGGGTGCATGCTATCAGATAATAGCTTCTCATGCTTTCGCCGAAAAGCATTTTAAAAATCTGACTTGCTGGCTAGGTTCACAACGAGTGTAGCTTTAATTCAATACCCTGCTTGTGAATTTTGATCAAAGATTGAGTTGTAACGAGTACATTTAGCATTTAGCGTAGCGCATTTGCATTTCCAGGTGCATACTTGAGACGTCTGCGTCTCAAGTATGGTCAAGAAGTTAACTTAAGCCTAAAAGTGTTGAAGTGTTGACAGTGCTGAATAACAACTAAGACATGAACATACACTACTGGTCAAAAGTTTGGGGTCACCTAGAAAATGTCCTTGTGTCACGTTCGTTGTATGGAGGAGACCGAGGCGCAGCGTGAGATGAATACATCCTCTTTAACAAGACGAAGAACACTTGAAGAACACTTAAACAAACTTACAAAAACAACAACACGAACATGGCGCTATATATGATAAGTGTAGACACAGGCAACTGACACATAGAAAATAACCCACGAAATACCCAAGGAATGTGGCTGCCTAAATATGGTTCCCAATCAGAGACAACGATAAACAGCTGCCTCTAATTGAGAACCAATCTAGGCAACCATAGACATACAAAACCCCTAGACAGGCCCAAAAACACATACATCACCCATGTCACACCCTGACCTAACCAAAACAATAAAGAAAACAAAGAATACTAAGGTCAGGGAGTGACACCTTGTTTTTGAAAGAAAATCATTATTTTTTGTCCATCTAAAATAACATCAAATTGATAAGAAATACAATGCAGACATTGTTAATGTTGTAAATAACTATTTGTAGCTGGAAACGGCAGATTTGTTATGGAATATCTACACAGACGTAAAATACACACTACAGTTTTGGGTCACTTCGAAATATCCATGTTTTTTAAATTCTTTTTTTTTTTTTCATTTGAAATACAGTGTAGACATTGTTAATGTTGTAAATGACTATTGTAGCTGGAAACATATATATATTTTAAATGGAATATCTACATAGGCGTACAGAGGCCCATTATCAGCAACCATCACTCCTGTGTTCCAATGGCACGTTGTGTTAGCTAATCTAAGTTTATTATTTTAAAAGGCTAATTGATCATTAGAAAACCCTTTTGAAATTATGTTAGCACAGCTGAAAACTGTTGTGCTCATTAAAGAAGCAATAAAACTGTCTTTCTTTAGACTAGTTGAGTATCTGGAGCATCAACATTTGTGGGTTCGATTACAGGCTCAAAATGGCCAGAAACAAATAACTTTCTTCTGAAACTCGTCAGTCTATTCTTGTTCTGAGAAATTGCCAAGAAACTGAAGATCTCGTACAACACTGTGTACTATTCTCTTCACAGAACAGCACAAACTGGCTCTAACCAGAATAGAAAGAGGAGTGGGAGGCCCCGGTGCACAACTGAGTAAAGGGACAAGTACATTAGTACATTGTGTAATTTGAGAAACAGAATCCTCAAGTCCTCAACCTGGCAGCTTCTTTAAATAGTACCCGCAAAAACACCAGTCTCAACGTCAACAGTGAAGAGGCGACTCCGGGATGCTGGCCTTCTAGACAGAGTTCCTCTGTCCAGTCTCAACGTCAACAGTGAAGAGGCGACTCTGGGATGCTGGCCTTCTAGGCAGAGTTCCTCTGTCCAGTCTCAACGTCAACAGTGAAGAGGTGAATCCGGGATGCTGGCCTTCTAGACAGAGTTCCTCTGTCCAGTCTCAACGTCAACAGTGAAGAGGCGACTCCGGGATGCTGGCCTTCTAGGCAGAGTTCCTCTGTCCAGTCTCAACGTCAACAGTGAAGAGGCGACTCCGGGATGCTGGCCTTCTAGACAGAGTTCCTCTGTCCAGTCTCAACGTCAACAGTGAAGAGGTGACTCCGGGATGCTGGCCTTCTAGGCAGAATACCAGTCTCAACGTCAACAGTGAAGAGGCGACTCTGGGATGCTGGCCTTCTAGGCAGAGTTCCTCTGTCCAGTCTCAACGTCAACAGTGAAGAGGTGAATCCGGGATGCTGGCCTTCTAGACAGAGTTCCTCTGTCCAGTCTCAACGTCAACAGTGAAGAGGCGACTCCGGGATGCTGGCCTTCTAGGCAGAGTTCCTCTGTCCAGTCTCAACGTCAACAGTGAAGAGGTGAATCCGGGATGCTGGCCTTCTAGGCAGAGTTGCAAAGAAAAAAGCCATATCTCAGACTGGCCAATAAAAATAAAAGATTAAGATGGGCCAAAGAACACAGACACTGGACAGAGGAACTCTCGTAATTACTAAGTGGGGAAAATAAACTTATAAGAACTGCATTATGACATTTAAAAAAAAAGGAGGGAAGCAGGAGAAGAAGAAGAAGAAGAAGAAGAAGGTTAATCAGAGGGGAATCCTTATACACTGGCAGTTTCTAAAACGAGAACGAGGTGGCATATAAAAACAATTAGAAAAGATTTCAAAATGAAATTCCTCCTTCAACAAATACATTTTTTTTTTGCCATGTACTGTACCACCAAGGTTAAATCATCGCTGAGGCACGTGGGTGTTTTTGGTCTGTTTGGGCAGAGCCTCGCGCTACTAGTCCCTGCCAAGTCCAAGATACCCCAGATAAGGACCAGCAACAACAAACACCTTCCTCAGTCAATCACGGCCAGGACTATGGTCAGAAAGGACGCAGAGAATGGCTTGTCATCACAGGCTGGCCTCTACAGGGAACCTGCCGCTTGTTGTTGTCCAGAACTTGTGGAATGCCAACTACTCACCTCTACAGCTTTACTAGACTTATGTATTCAAACACACACACACACACAGACACGTGCACACACACACACAGACACACACACACGTGTACACACACACACAGACACAGACACAGACACACACACACACACACACACACACACACACACACACACACATACACACACGTACACACACACACAGACACACACACGTACACACACACACACACACACACAGACACACACACACACTCGTCGTGACATTTTTAATGAGGTCCCGTAGGTCCTTGTATCAAGCCTGTTTATGTAAACATAACAAGATCGGAGGCTAAATGTATCTTCTATTCAGTGTGTGTGTGTGTGTGTGTGTGTACGTGTGTGCGTGTGTGTGTACGTGTGTGTGTGTCTGTTCATTAGCAGTAGACTGATCCAAGTGCTACTTATAGCCAGCTTCTCCATTGGGCCCAATGGGAACACAACAAATGAGAGGCCTGGGTACAGTGTGTGTGTGTGTGTGTGTGTGTGTGTGTGTGTGTGTGTGTGTGTGTGTGTGTGTGTGTGTACTTATTTTCCACCATAATTTGCTAATAAATTCATAAAAAATCCTACAATGTGATTTAAAAAAAAAAAATCTCATTTTGTCTGTCATAGTTGAAGTGTACCTATGATGAAAATGACAGGCCTCTCTCATCTTTTTAAGTGTGAGAACTTGCACAATTGGTGGCTGACTAAATACTTTTTGCCCCACTGTGTGTATATATATATATATACATATTATAGTGGTTGTGAATAGATACACATGATTTTGTTTAGAACTGTCAAACTCATTTAATGAAGAGCCTAGTGTCTGCAGGTGTCACACCCTGACCATAGTTTACTTTGTATATTTCTATGTTGTGGTTGGTCAGGGTGTGATCTGAGTGGGAATTCTATGTTACATGTCTAGTTTGTCTAGTTCTATGTTCGGCCTGATATGGTTCTCAATCAGAGGCAGGTGTTCGTCATTGTCTCTGATTGGGAACCATATTTAGGTAGCCTGGGTTTCACTGTGTGTTTGTGGGTGATTGTTCCTGTCTATGTGTTTTCACCAGATAGGCTGTTTAGGTTTTCGTTACGTTCATTACGTTCTTTATTTTGTAGTGTTTGTATTGATTCGTGTTTTACGTTTGTTTATTAAAACATGGATCGCAATCGACACGCTGCATTTTGGTCCGACTCTCCTTCTCATATAGAAAACCGTTACAGAATCACCCACCACCAACGGACCAAGCAGCGTGTCAACAGGCAGCAACAGCAGCGTAAAGAGGAATGGACATGGGAGGACGTTATGGACAGCAGGAGTATGGACTATACTACTTGGGAGGAGATCGACAGGTGGGCGGCCGACCCAGGGAGAGTGCCGGAGCCCGCCTGGGATTCGCTGGAGCAGTGCGAGGAAGGTTATCGTAGAATGGAGGCGGTGAAAGCAGAGAGGCGCTGGTATGAGAAGGCAGCACGGCGACGCGGATGGAAGCCCGAGAGGCAGCCCCAAAAATTTCTTGGGGGGGGGCTAACAGGGAGTATGGCTACGCCAGGTAGGAGACCTGGGCAGACTCCCTGTGCTTACCGGGGGGCTAGAGAGACCGGACAGGCACCGTATTATGCAGTGGTGCGCACGGTGTCTCCAGTGCGGGTGCATAGCCCGGTGCGGTATATTCCAGCTCCGCGTGTCGGCCGGGCTAGATTGAGCGTCGAGCCTAATGCCATGAAGCCGGCTCTACGCAGCTGGTCCCCAGTGCGTCTCCTTGGGCCGGTTTACATGGCACCAGCCTTGCGCTGCGGGCTATTCCACCTCGCCGCACTGGCAGGGCGACCGTGAGCATTCAACCAGGTAAGGTTGGGCAGGCTCGGTGCTCAAGAGCTCCAGTGCGCCTGCACGGTCCGGTTTTTCCAGTACCACCTCCACACCCCAGCCCTCCGGTAGCAGCTCCCCACACCAGGCTTCC
>NC_092154.1:7114888-7149888 GCF_045791955.1 Oncorhynchus clarkii lewisi
CAAAATCGTGTTTGTTTTCAAATTATTTGTTGATCTGTGTAATCTGAGGCAAATATGTGTCTCTAATATGGTCATATATTGGGCAGGAGGTTAGGAAGTGCATCCCAGTTTCCACCTTATTTTGTGGGCAGTGTGCACATAGCCTGTCTTCTCTTGAGAGCCAAGTCTGCCTACGCCGTTCTTTCTCAATAGCAAGGCTATGCTCATTAAGTCTGTACATAGTCAAAGCTTTCCTTAAGTTTGGGTCAGTCAGTGTTTTACGTTGTACTCAGAGGATATTTTTGCATAATTCTGCATGCAGTCTCAATTTGGTGTTTGTCCCATTTAGTGAATTATTGGTTGGTGAGTGGACCCCACAATGGGTTCTATAACTGATTCAAGTATTTTTATGTTATGTTCCTTTTGATGGCATTGAAGGCCCTTCTTGCCTTGTCTCTCAGATTGTTCACAGCTTTGTGGAAGTTACCTGTGGGTTGCTGATGTTTAGGCTGAGGTATGTATAGTTTTTTGTGTGTTCTAGGGCAACGGTGTCTAGCTGGAATTTGTATTTGTGGTCCTGGCGACTGGACCTTTTTTGGAACACAATTATTTTGGTCTTACTGAGATTTACTGTCGGTGCCGAGGTCTGACAGAATCTGTGCAGAGGATCTAGGTGCTGTTGTAGGCCCTCCTTGGTTGTTGACAGAAGCACCAGATCATCAGCAAACAGTAGACATTTGACTTCAGATTCTAGTAGGGTGCTGCAGACTATTCTAGTGCCCTCACCAATTCATCGATATGTGTGTATATACACATATATATATATACAAAAATATATATATATATATATATCTATATATGTGTGTGTGTACATATATATGTGTATGTGTGTTGAAGAGGGTGGGGCTTAAGCTGCATCCCTGTCTCACCCCACGAGTCTGTGGGAAGAAAAGTGTGTTTTTGCAAAATTTAAGCACATTTTAGCCGCACACTTGTTTGTGTACATGGAGTATATAATTTTATATGTTTTTCCCCCAACACCACTTTCCATCAATTTGCAAAGCAGACCCTCATGCCAAATTGAGTCGAAAGCTTTTTAGAAGGCAACAAAGCATGAGAAGACCTTGCCTTTATTTTGGTTTGTTTGTTTGTTAATTAGGCTGTGCAGGGTGAATATGTGGTCTGTCGTATGATCATTTGGTGAAAAGCCAATTTAAAATTTTCTCAGTACATTGTTTTCGCTGAGGAAATGTACGAGTCTGCGGTTAATGATAATGCAGAGGATTTTCCCAAGGTTGCTATTGACTCATATCCCACGGTAGTTATTGGGGTCAAATTTTTCTCCACTTTTGTGGATTGGGGTGATCGTCCTTGGTTTAAAATATTGGGGAATATGTCAGAGCTAAGGATGATGTTAAACAGTTTTAGTATAGCCAATTGGAAATTGTTGTCTGTAGAAACACAAAAATAAATGTCCCTTTTTCATGACCCTGTCTTTCAAAGATAATTTGTAAAATCCAAATAACTTCGCAGATCTTCAATATAAAGGGTTTAAACACTGTTTCCCATGCTTGTTCAATGAACCATAAACAATTAATGAACATGCACCTGTGGAACGGTCGTTAACCTCTCTGGGATATTCCGGATGGTAGTGTCCCACCCCACCAACAGCCAGTGAAAGTGCAGGGCGCCAAATTCAAAACAACAAAAATGTAATAATTAAAATTACTCAAGCATACAAGTATTTTACACAATTTGAAAGATAAAATCCTCATTATTCCAGCCACAGTGTCTGATTTCAAAAAGGCTTTACAGCGAAAGCACCAAAACGATTATGTTAGGTCACCACCAAGTCACAGAAAAACACAACAATTTTTCCAGCCAAAGAGGGGAGTCACAAAACACAGAAATATAGATCAAATTAATCACTAACCTTTGATGATCTTCATCAGATGACACTCATAGGACTTCATGTTACACAATACATGTAGGTTTTGTTTGGTGAAGTGCATATTTATATCCAAAAATCAAATTTTACATTGGAGTGTTATGTTGTAGTTCCAAAACATGCGGTGATTTTGCAGAGAGCCACATCAATTTACATAAATACTCATAATAAACATTGATAAAAGATACAACTATTATACTTTAGATACACTTCTCCTTAATGCAACCTCTGTGTCAGATTCCAAAAAAACTTTCCGGAAAAAGTATACCATGCAATAATTTGAGTACGGCGCTCAGAGACCAAACAAGCCAAAAAGATATCCGCCATATTGTGCAGTCAACAGAAGTCAGAAATAACATTATGAATATTAACTTAACTTTGATGATCTTCATCAGAATGCACTCCAAGGAATCCCAGTTCCACAATAAATGTTTGATTTGTTCGATAAAGTTAATAATTTATGTCCAAATAGCTCCTTTTGTTAGGTAAACAAATCCAAATGCGCGTGCAAGTCCAGCCGAAAGGTGGGACGAAAAGTTCAAAAGTTATATTACAGGTCATAGAAACATGTCAAACAAAGTATAGAATCAATCTTTAGGATGTTTCTCATAAATCTTCAATAATGTTCCAACCGGAGAATTCCTTTATCTGTAGAAAAGCAAGCCAACTTTCACAGGACCACGCGTCAATCTGCCAGACACTCAATCCCCTCTCATTCGGCCCCCCTTCACAGTAGAAGCATCAAACAAGGTTCAAACGACTGTTGACATGTAATGGAAGCCTTAGGAAGTGCAACATGACCAATATCCCACTGTATCTTCGATAGGCTAAGAGTTAAAAACCTACAAACCTCAGATTTCCAACTTCCTTGTTGGATTTTCTCAGGCTTTTGCCTGCCATATGAGTTCTGTTATACTCAAAGACATCATTCAAACTTTCTTAGAAACTTCAGTGTTTTCTATCCAAATTATTGGATAAAATTATATGCATATTCTAGCTTTTATGGCTGAGTAGCAGGCAGTTTACTCTGGGCACCTAATTTATCCAAGCTACTCAATACTGCTCCCCAGTCACCAAGAAGTTAAGACACTAACAGCTTACAGACGGTAGGCAATTAAGGTCACAGTTATGAAAACGTAGGACACTAAAGACGCATTTCTACTGAGTCTGAAAAACACCAAGAGAAAGATGCCCAGGGTCCCTGCTCTTCTGTGTGAATGTACCTTAGACATGATGTAAGGAGACATGAGGACTGCAGATGTGGCCAGGGCAATACATTGCAATGTCTGTACTGTGAGACGCCTAAGACAGCGCTACAGGGAGACAGGAAGGACAGCTGATCGTCCATGCAGTGGCAGATCACGTGTAACAACACCTGCACAGGATTGGTACATCCGAACATCACACCTGCGGGACAGTTACAGGATGTCAACAACAACTGCCCGAGTTACACCAGGAACGCACAATCCCTCCATTAGTGCTCAGACTGTCCACAGTAGGATGAGAGAGGCTGGACTGAAGGCTTGTAGGCCTGTTGTAAGGCAGGTCCTCACCAGATGTCACCGGCAACGCTGGGCACAAAACTACCAGACAGGATTGGCAAAAAGTGTTCTTCACTGACGATTCGCGGTTTTTGTCTCATGGTCGGATTCGGGTTTATTGCTGAAGGAATGAGCCCTGAGGCCTGTACCCTGGAGCGGGATCGATTTGGAGGGTCCGTCATGGTCTGGGGCAGTGTGTCACCACATCATCGGACGGAGCTTGTTGTCATTGCAGGCAATCTCAACGCTGTGAGTTACAGGGAAGACATGCTCCTCCCTCATGTGGTACCCTTCCTGCAGGATCATCCTGACATGACCCTCCCTCATATGGTACCCTTCCTGCAGGCTCATCCGGACATGCTCCTCCCTCATGTGGTACCCTTCCTGCAGGCTCATCCTGACATGACCCTCCCTCATGTGGTACCCTTCCTGCAGGCTCATCCTGACATGACCCTCCAGCATGACAATGCCACCAGCCTTACTGCTCGTTCTGTGTGTGATTTCCTGCAAGTCAGGAATGTCAGCGGATGTCAATCCCATTGAGCACGTCTGGGACCTGTTTGGTCGGAGGGTGAGGGCTAGGGCCATTCCCCCCAGAAATGTCCGGGAACTTGCAGGTGCCTTGGTGGAAGAGTGGGGCAACATCTCACAGCAAGAACTGGCAAATCTGGTGCAGTCCATGAGGAGGAGATGCACTGCAGTACTTAATGCAGCTGGTGGCCACACCAGATACCGACTGTTACTTTTGATTTTGACCCCCGCCCCCTTTGTTCAGGGACACATTATTCAATTTCTGTTCATCACATGGCTGTGGAACTTGTTCAGTTTATGTCTCAGTTATTGAATCTTGTTTTGTTCAAATAAATATTTACACATGTTAATTTTGCTGAAAATAAACACAGTTGACAGTGAGAGGGCATTTCTTTTTTTGCTGAGATCATTTGATATTTTCACTGAGGATACCATCAACCCCACAAGCCTTTTTGGGTTGGGGGGTTTGTATTTTGTCCTGTAGTTCATTCAATGTAATTGGAGAATCCAGTGGGTCTTTAATAGTTGATTCTAAGAATTGTATTTGATCATGCATATGTTTTTGTTGTTTGTTCTTTGTTATAGAGCCAAAAAGATTAGAGAAGTGGTTTACCCATACATCTCTGTTTTGGATAGAAAGCTCTTTGTGTTGTTGTTTGTTTAGTGTTTTCCAATTATCGCAGAAGTGGTTAGAGTCTATGGATACTTCAATTACATTGAGCTGATTTCTGACGTGCTGTTCCTTCTTTTTCCGTAGTGTATTTCTGTATTGTTTTAGTGATTCACCATAGTGAAGGCGTAGACTCAGGTATTCTGGGTCTCTATGTTTTTGGGTGGATAGGTTTCTCAATTTCATTCATAGGTTCTTAAATTCTTCATCAAACCATTTGTCATTGTTGTTCATTTTCTTCGGTTTTCTATTTGAGGTTTTTAGATTTGATAGGGAAGCTGAGAGGTCAAATGTACTGTTAATATTTTCTACTCCCAAGTTTACACCTTCACTATTACAGTGGAACGTTTTGTCCAGCGTGCGTGGCCAGTAGGTTGTTCTCTGTCACACGCCATCCCACTCAACCTCTCCTCCAGCAGTCTGATCCTCTCCTCTAGTGCTCTGTTCTTATCCTGCCCCAACTTATTCTCTTGTAGATGCTGTCTCACTACAGTCCAGAGTGCAGATATATCTCTCTCTGCCTCCAGCTCTTTCTCTTGTAGATGCTGTCTCACTACAGTCCAGAGTGCAGATATATCTCTCTCTGCCTCCAGCTCTTTCTCTTGTAGATGCTGTCTCACTACAGTCCAGAGTGCAGATATATCTCTCTCTGCCTCCAGCTCTTTCTCTTGTAGATGCTGTCTCACTACAGTCCAGAGTGCAGATATATCTCTCTCTGCCTCCAGCTCTTTCTCTTGTAGATGCTGTCTCACTACAGTCCAGAGTGCAGATATATCTCTCTCTGCCTCCAGCTCTTTCTCTTGTAGATGCTGTCTCACTACAGTCCAGAGTGCAGATATATCTCTCTCTGCCTCCAGCTCTTTCTCTTGTAGATGCTGTCTCACTACAGTCCAGAGTGCAGATATATCTCTCTCTGCCTCCAGCTCTTTCTCTTGTAGATGCTGTCTCACTACAGTCCAGAGTGCAGATATATCTCTCTCTGCCTCCAGCTCTTTCTCTTGTAGATGCTGTCTCACTACAGTCCAGAGTGCAGATATATCTCTCTCTGCCTCCAGCTCTTTCTCTTGTAGATGCTGTCTCACTACAGTCCAGAGTGCAGATATATCTCTCTCTGCCTCCAGCTCTTTCTCTTGTAGATGCTGTCTCACTACAGTCCAGAGTGCAGATATATCTCTCTCTGCCTCCAGCTCTTTCTCTTGTAGATGCTGTCTCACTACAGTCCAGAGTGCAGATATATCTCTCTCTGCCTCCAGCTCTTTCTCTTGTAGATGCTGTCTCACTACAGTCCAGAGTGCAGATATATCTCTCTCTGCCTCCAGCTCTTTCTCTTGTAGATGCTGTCTCACTACAGTCCAGAGTGCAGATATATCTCTCTCTGCCTCCAGCTCTTTCTCTTGTAGATGCTGTCTCACTACAGTCCAGAGTGCAGATATATCTCTCTCTGCCTCCAGCTCTTTCTCTTGTAGATGCTGTCTCACTACAGTCCAGAGTGCAGATATATCTCTCTCTGCCTCCAGCTCTTTCTCTTGTAGATGCTGTCTCACTACAGTCCAGAGTGCAGATATATCTCTCTCTGCCTCCAGCTCTTTCTCTTGTAGATGCTGTCTCACTACAGTCCAGAGTGCAGATATATCTCTCTCTGCCTCCAGCTCTTTCTCTTGTAGATGTTGTCTCACTACAGTCCAGAGTGCAGATATATCTCTCTCTGCCTCCAGCTCTCCGGGCCTGGTTAAGGGGGTGTTGTTGTGCTAGACTGTTGTCTGGGTCTGTGCTGACTGGAGTGTAATCACCTGCTGTTCCAGCTCCACCTGCCTTACCTCCAGCTGGCTGAATGTATCCTTCATTTCAATGAGGGGGTAGTACTCTGTGCTGGGAGATTGACTTTCCACTTGGGGTTTCTCGTCTGTGGGGTTATATAATGAAGAGGTCTGGTCTGACCCGATCGGGGTAGGGGTATCTTTCTCAAGGGAGAGCTTCTCCTGCTGGGCTAATTCTTTGATTAGGTGAAAGTCCAGCTGAAACTGTTTGTGATCGCCCTGTACCATTACTGTTCCAGACTTATAGAGATTTATATTAGCTGACTCAGAGTCCTAATTGTCTAGTATCCTGAGTTTCCAACCCTCGTTAACACCCCAGTGTGTTAATATAGCACTGTGCCAGGGAATGGTCTGGTTAATATAGCACTGTGCCAGGGGATGGTCTGGTTAATATAGCACTGTGCCAGGGGATGGACTGGTTAATATAGCACTGTGCCAGGGAATGGTCTGGTTAATATAGCACTGAGCCAGGGGATGGTCTGGTTAATATAGCACTGTGCCAGGGGATGGTCTGGTTAATATAGCACTGTGCCAGGGGATGGTGTGGTTAATATAGCACTGTACCAGGGGATGGTGTGGTTAATATAGCACTGTGCCAGGGGATGGTCTAGTTAATATAACACTGTGCCAGGGGATGGTGTGGTTAATATAGCACTGTGCCAGGGGATGGTCTAGTTAATATAACACTGTGCCAGGGGATGGTCTGGTTAATATAGCACTGTGCCAGGGGATGGTCTGGTTAATATAGCACTGTGCCAGGGGATGGTCTGGTTAATATAGCACTGTGCCAGGGGATGGTCTGGTTAATATAGCACTGTGCCAGGGGATGGTCTGGTTAATATAACACTGTGCCAGGGGATGGTCTAGTTAATATAGCACTGTGCCAGGGGATGGTCTGGTTAATATAGCACTGTGCCAGGGGATGGTCTGGTTAATATAGCACTGTGCCAGTGGGTGGTCTAGTTAATATAACACTGTGTCAGGGGATGGTCTGGTTAATATAGCACTGTGCCAGGGGATGATCTGGTTAATATAGCACTGTGCCAGGGGATGGTCTGGTTAATATAGCACTGTGCCAGGGGATGGTCTGGTTAATATAGCACTGTGCCAGTGGGTGGTCTAGTTAATATAACACTGTGTCAGGGGATGGTCTGGTTAATATAGCACTGTGCCAGGGGATGATCTGGTTAATATAGCACTGTACCAGGGGATGGTCTGGTTAATATAGCACTGTGCCAGGGGATGGTCTGGTTAATATAGCACTGTGCCAGGGGATAGTCTGGTTAATATAGCACTGTGCCAGGGGATGGTCTGGTTAATATAGCACTGTGCCAGGGGATGGTCTGGTTAATATAGCACTGTGCCATGCCATGGGGATGGTCTAGTTAATATAGCACTGTGTTGTGCCAGGGGATGGTCTGGTTAATATAGCACTGTGCCAGGGGATGGTCTGGTTAATATAGCACTGTGCCAGAGGATGGTCTGGTTAATATAGCACTGTGCCAGGGGATGGTCTGGTTAATATAGCACTGTGTCAGGGGATGGTCTGGTTAATATAGCACTGTGCCAGGGGATGGTCTGGTTAATATAGCACTGTGCCAGGGGATGGTCTGTTTAATATAGCACTGTGCCAGGGGATGGTCTGGTTAATATAGCACTGTGCCAGGGGATGGTCTGGTTAATATAGCACTGTGCCAGGGGATGGTCTAGATAATATAGCACTGTGCCAGGGGATGGTCTGGTTAATATAGCACTGTGCCAGGAGATGGTCTGGTTAATATAGCACTGTGCCAGGGGATGGTCTGGTTAATATAGCACTGTGCCAGGGGATGGTCTGGTTAATATAGCACTGTGCCATGCCAGGGGATGGTCTGGTTAATATAGCACTGTGCCAGGGGATGGTCTGGATAATATAGCACTGTGCCAGGGGATGGTCTGGTTAATATAGCACTGTGCCAGGGGATGGTCTGGTTAATATAACACTGTGCCAGGGGATGGTCTGGTTAATATAGCACTGTGCCAGGGGATGGTCTGGATAATATAGCACTGTGCCAGGGGATGGTCTGGATAATATAGCACTGTGCCAGGGGATGGTCTGGTTAATATAGCACTGTGCCAGGGGATGGTCTGGTTAATATAGCACTGTGCCAGGGGATGGTCTGGATAATATAGCACTAACAGGGGACGGTCTGGAAAATATAGCACTGTGTCAGGGGATGGTCTGGTTAATATAGCACTGTGCCAGGGGATGGTCTGGTTAATATAGCACTGTGCCAGGGGATGGTCTGGTTAATATAGCACTGTGCCATGCCAGGGGATGGTCTGGTTAATATAGCACTAACAGGGGATGGTCTGGTTAATATAGCACTGTGCCAGGGGATGGTCTGGTTAATATAGCACTGTGCCAGGGGATGGTCTGGTTAATATAGCACTGTACCAGGGGATGGTCTGGTTAATATTGCACTGTGCCAGGGGATGGTCTGGTTAATATAGCACTGTGCCAGGGGATGGTCTGGTTAATATAGCACTGTGCCAGGGGATGGTCTAGTTAATATAACACTGTGCCAGGGGATGGTCTGGTTAATATAGCACTGTACCAGGGGATGGACTGGTTAATATAACACTGTGCCAGGGGATGGTCTGGTTAATATAGCACTAACAGGGGATGGTCTGGTTAATATAGCACTGTGTCAGGGGATGGTCTGGTTAATATAGCACTGTGCCAGGGGATGATCTGGTTAATATAGCACTGTACCAGGGGATGGTCTGGTTAATATAGCACTGTGCCAGGGGATGGTCTGGTTAATATAGCACTGTGCCAGGGGATAGTCTGGTTAATATAGCACTGTGCCAGGGGATGGTCTGGTTAATATAGCACTGTGCCAGGGGATGGTCTGGTTAATATAGCACTGTGCCATGCCATGGGGATGGTCTAGTTAATATAGCACTGTGTTGTGCCAGGGGATGGTCTGGTTAATATAGCACTGTGCCAGGGGATGGTCTGGTTAATATAGCACTGTGCCAGAGGATGGTCTGGTTAATATAGCACTGTGCCAGGGGATGGTCTGGTTAATATAGCACTGTGTCAGGGGATGGTCTGGTTAATATAGCACTGTGCCAGGGGATGGTCTGGTTAATATAGCACTGTGCCAGGGGATGGTCTGTTTAATATAGCACTGTGCCAGGGGATGGTCTGGTTAATATAGCACTGTGCCAGGGGATGGTCTGGTTAATATAGCACTGTGCCAGGGGATGGTCTAGATAATATAGCACTGTGCCAGGGGATGGTCTGGTTAATATAGCACTGTGCCAGGAGATGGTCTGGTTAATATAGCACTGTGCCAGGGGATGGTCTGGTTAATATAGCACTGTGCCAGGGGATGGTCTGGTTAATATAGCACTGTGCCATGCCAGGGGATGGTCTGGTTAATATAGCACTGTGCCAGGGGATGGTCTGGATAATATAGCACTGTGCCAGGGGATAGTCTGGTTAATATAGCACTGTGCCAGGGGATGGTCTGGTTAATATAGCACTGTGCCAGGGGATGGTCTGGTTAATATAGCACTGTGCCATGCCATGGGGATGGTCTAGTTAATATAGCACTGTGTTGTGCCAGGGGATGGTCTGGTTAATATAGGACTGTGCCAGGGGATGGTCTGGTTAATATAGCACTGTGCCAGAGGATGGTCTGGTTAATATAGCACTGTGCCAGGGGATGGTCTGGTTAATATAGCACTGTGTCAGGGGATGGTCTGGTTAATATAGCACTGTGCCAGGGGATGGTCTGGTTAATATAGCACTGTGCCAGGGGATGGTCTGTTTAATATAGCACTGTGCCAGGGGATGGTCTGGTTAATATAGCACTGTGCCAGGGGATGGTCTGGTTAATATAGCACTGTGCCAGGGGATGGTCTAGATAATATAGCACTGTGCCAGGGGATGGTCTGGTTAATATAGCACTGTGCCAGGAGATGGTCTGGTTAATATAGCACTGTGCCAGGGGATGGTCTGGTTAATATAGCACTGTGCCAGGGGATGGTCTGGTTAATATAGCACTGTGCCATGCCAGGGGATGGTCTGGTTAATATAGCACTGTGCCAGGGGATGGTCTGGATAATATAGCACTGTGCCAGGGGATGGTCTGGTTAATATAGCACTGTGCCAGGGGATGGTCTGGTTAATATAGCACTAACAGGGGATGGTCTGGTTAATATAGCACTGTGCCAGGGGATGGTCTGTTTAATATAGCACTGTGCCAGGGGATGGTCTGGTTAATATAGCACTGTGCCAGGGGATGGTCTGGTTAATATAGCACTGTGCCAGGGGATGGTCTGGTTAATATAGCACTGTGCCAGGGGATGGTCTGGTTAATATAGCACTGTGCCAGGGGATGGTCTGGTTAATATAGCACTGTGTCAGGGGATGGTCTGGTTAATACAGCACTGTGTCAGGGGATGGTCTGGTTAATATAGCACTGTGTCAGGGGATGGTCTGGTTAATATAGCACTGTGTCAGGGGATGGTCTGGTTAATATAGCACTGTGCCAGGGGATGGTCTGGTTAAAATAACACTAACAGGGGATGGTCTGGTTAATATAGCACTGTGCCATGCCAGGGGATGGTCTGGTTAATATAGCACTGTGTCAGGGGATGGTCTGGTTAATATAACACTAACAGGGGATGGTCTGGTTAATATAGCACTGTGCCAGGGGATGGTCTGGTTAATATAGCACTGTGCCAGGGGATGGTCTGGTTAATATAGCACTGTGCCAGGGGATGGTCTGGTTAATATAGCACTGTGCCAGGGGATGGTCTGGTTAATATAGCACTGTGTCAGGGGATGGTCTGGTTAATATAGCACTAACAGGGGATGGTCTGGTTAATATAGCACTGTGCCAGGGGATGGTCTGGTTAATATAGCACTGTGTCAGGGGATGGTCTGGTTAATATAGCACTAACAGGGGATGGTCTGGTTAATATAGCACTGTGCCAGGGGATGGTCTGGTTAATATAGCACTGTGCCATGCCAGGGGATGGTCTGGTTAATATAGCACTAACAGGGGATGGTCTGGTTAATATAGCACTGTGCCAGGGGATGGTCTGGTTAATATAGCACTGTGCCAGGGGATGGTCTGGTTAATATAGCACTGTGTCAGGGGATGGTCTGGTTAATATAGCACTGTGTCAGGGGATGGTCTGGTTAATATAGCACTGTGCCAGGGGATGGTCTGGTTAATATAGCACTGTGTCAGGGGATGGTCTGGTTAATATAGCACTGTGTCAGGGGATGGTCTGGTTAATATAGCACTGTGCCAGGGGATGGTCTGGTTAATATAACACTGTGCCAGGGGATGGTCTGGTTAATATAGCACTGTGCCAGGGGATGGTCTGGTTAATATAGCACTAACAGGGGATGGTCTGGTTAATATAGCACTAACAGGGGATGGTCTGGTTAATATAGCACTGTGCCAGGGGATGGTCTGGTTAATATAGCACTGTGCCAGGGGATGGTCTGGTTAATATAGCACTAACAGGGGATGGTCTGGTTAATATAGCACTGTGCCAGGGGATGGTCTGGTTAATATAACACTGTACCAGGGGATGGTCTGGTTAATATAGCACTGTGCCAGGGGATGGTCTGGTTAATATAGCACTAACAGGGGATGGTCTGGTTAATATAGCACTAACAGGGGACGGTCTAGTTAATATAGCACTAACAGGGGATGGTCTGGTTAATATAGCACTAACAGGGGACGGTCTAGTTAATATAGCACTAACAGGGGACGGTCTAGTTAATATAGCACTGTGCCAGGGGATGGTCTGGTTAATATAGCACTAACAGGGGACGGTCTAGTTAATATAACACTGTGCCAGGGGATGGTCTGGTTAATATAGCACTGTGACAGGGGATGGTCTAGTTAATATAGCACTAACAGGGGACGGTCTAGTTAATATAACACTGTGCCAGGGGATGGTCTGGTTAATATAGCACTGTGACAGGGGATGGTCTAGTTAATATAGCACTGTGCCAGGGGATGGTCTGGTTAATATAGCACTGTGACAGGGGATGGTCTAGTTAATATAGCACTAACAGGGGACGGTCTGTATGGAAAATTAAGTTGCTTATGTTCCCATTTTTATAATAGTCAGCAAAAAGTGTCTCTTGATTTCCATAAGGAGCTCCATTTTGTGATCTTTTCTTGCCTTGTCATTATTTTACATACAGAGGGTACTGTATTTGAATGACCTCTGAACAGCGGGAAGCAGCTTCAAAGCCCTTGGCATTTGGTTGGAGTAGACTGTGCTGTTTGATTCTCCTGGCATTGTTGAGCTAAAGGCTCTGACACCTCTCACTTGACACGTTAGTGCTAATTGAAGATGGATTTTTTTTCCTCTCCTCTCTCTCTCTCCTCCCTACCTCTCCTCTCTCTCTCTCTCTCCTCCCTACCTCTCCTCTCTCTCTCTCTCTCCTCCCTACCTCTCCTCTCTCTGTCCCTCTCCTCCCTACCTCTCCTCTCTCTCTCTCCTCCCTACCTCTCCTCTCTCTGTCCCTCTCCTCCCTACCTCTCCTCTCTCTGTCCCTCTTCTCCCTACCTCTCGTCTCTCTGTCCCTCTCCTCCCTACCTCTCCTCTCTCTGGCCCTCTACTCCCTTCCTCTCCTCTCTCTGGCCCTGGCCCTCTCCTCTCTCTGTGCCCTCTCTCCTCTCTCTGTTGCTCCTCTCTCTGTTCCTCCTTCTGTCCCACTCCTCTCTCTGTCCCCCTCCTCTCTCTGTCCCTCCTCTCTCTGTCCCTCCTGTCTCTGTTCCTCCTCTCCCTGTCCCTCCTCTCTCTATCCCTCCTCTCTCTGTCCCTCCTCTCTCTATCCATCCTCTCGCTATCCCTCCTCTCTCTATCCCTCTCTTCCCTCTCCTATCTCTCTCTCCTCACTCTGTCCCTCCTCTCTCTATCCTTCTCCTCCCTACCTCTTCTCTCTTTGTACCTCCTCTCTCTATCCCTCTCCTCTCTCTGCCCCCTCCTCTCTCTGTCTCCCTCCTCTCTCTGTCCCTCCTATCTCTGTCCCCCCTCTCTCTGTCCCCCCTCTCTCTGTAACCCCTCTCTCTGTCCCCCCTCTCACTGTCCCCCCTCTCTCTGTCCCTCCTCTCTCTGTCCCTCCTCTCCATCCCTGTGATGAGGTGTGTAAGTTATGCCAGGGCAGGTACCTGATTGACTGCCTGATGGTCCTGAGGCTGTGGGGTCCTCGGGTGGTAATTCATCAGGCAGTTTGATGGACGCCCAGAGTCTAGCAGACTGGTATGAACACACTGGGGTTTACTGAGCTGTTAATAAGACTAGGTGATTTACACACAGACTCATTTGGCACAGCTCACCGGCTACGTGTGCGGGGTGCTCAAGGACCATTGTGTTAATCTTAGTGTGTGTGTGTGTGTGTGTGTGTGTGTGTGTGTGTGTGTGTGTGTGTGTGTGTGTGTGTGTGTGTGTGTGTGTGTGTGTGTGTGTGTGGACATGTTTAACTCTACTGGTGGGGACCAGAAGTCTCCACAAGAATAGTAAACAAACACGGGGTACAATTTGTTAGTCCCCACAAGGTCAAATGTTAGAATTAGTGTTAGGGTTAAGGTTAAGTTTAGGGTAAGGGTTTGGGGGGGGAGAAATCTTGAATAGGACAGAATTTTGTGTCCTTACAAGGTTAGTTTTACAAGATGTGTGGGTGGGGACATGTTTAACTGTTCTTGTGAGGACCATAAGCCCACACAATAATTGTAAACGAACAAACATTTGATCAACTGAGGACATTTAAGGATAGAACTTGGGTTAGAGTTACGTTAAGGGTCAGGGTTAGGAGCTAGGGTTAGGGTTAGGGTTTAGGGTTAGGAGCTAGGGTTAGATTTACGTTAAGGGTCAGGGTTAGGAGCTAGAGTTAGAGTTAGGGTTTAGGGTTAGGAGATAGGGTTAGTTTTAGGGTTTAGGGTTAGGAGCCAGGGTTAGAGTTAGGGTTAGGGTCAGGGTTAGGAGCTAGGGTTAGGGTTAGAGTTAGGGTTTAGGGTTAGAGTTAGAGTTAGGGTTTAGGGTTAGGAGATAGGGTTAGTTTTAGGGTTTAGGGTTAGGAGCCAGGGTTAGAGTTAGGGTTTAGGGTTAGGGTTAGTAGCTAGGTTTAGTTTCAGGGTTTAGGGTTAGGGTTAGGAGCTAGTGTTAGTTTTAGGGTTTAGGGTTAGGGTCAGGGTTAGTTTTAGGGTTTAGGGTTAGGGTCAGGGTTAGGTTCAGGGTTAGGGTCAGGGTTAGGAGCTAGGGTTAGTTTTAGGGTTTAGGGTTAGGGTCAGGGTTAGGAGCTAGGATTAGTTATAGGGTTTAGGGTTAGGGTCAGGGTTAAGAGCTAGGGTTAGTTATAGGGTTTAGGGTTAGGGTCAGGGTTAGGAGCTAGGGTTAGTTATAAGGTTTAGTGTTAGGAGCTAGGGTTATTTTTAGGGTTAGGGTAAGAGTACGGGTTAGGAGCTAGGGTTAGTTTTAGGGTTAGGGTTAGGAGCTAGGGTTAGTTATAGGGTTTAGGGTTAGGGTCAGGGTTAGGATCTAGGGTTAGTTATAGGGTTTAGGGTTAGGAGCTAGGGTTAGTTTTAGGGTTTAGGGTTAGGGTCAGGGTTAGGATCTAGGGTTAGTTATAGGGTTTAGGGTTAGGAGCTAGGGTTAGTTTTAGGGTTTAGGGTTAGGAGCTAGGGTTAGTTTTAGGGTTTAGGGTTAGGGTTAGGAGCTAGGGTTAGTTTTTGGGTTTAGGGTTAGTTTTAGGGTTTAGGGTTAGGGTTAGGGTAGGAGCTAGGGTTAGTTTTAGGGTTTAGGGTTAGGAGCTAGGGTTAGTTTTAGGGTTTAGGGTTAGGGTTAGGAGCTATGGCTAGTTATAGGGTTTAGGGTTAGGAGCTAGGGTTAGTTTTAGGGTTTAGGGTTAGGGTTAGGAGCTAGGGTTAGTTATAGGGTTTAGGGTAAGAGTACAGGTTAGGGTCAGGGTTAGGGTTTAGGGTTGGGTTAGGGAAAACAGGATTTTAAAGTGGACTGAATTGTGTGTCCCCACAAGGTTAGCTATACAAGACTGTGTGTGCATGGGTGTGTGTATCAGTAAAACGGACATTGCACTAATCTCACTAGGGCTGTAAAATCTCACGTGATAAACACAAAACTTTAAAACAATTTTTTAACTGGGCTGCTTACTCTAATGTGCTTCTCTAAAATACCGAACTGGAGAAATAGTTTTTTAAAAGGGAGAGTTAGGACCTGAATGCATTCCTACACACAGCCCTGCATGATCAGTGTAACATCTATCTTACTGAGAATGCCTCAGCATTACAGAGAAACGCTCGGTTAATCATTTAGCAGGTAATTGATTAAGCCATTGGCAGTGGCGTTTTATATAGGATATGGCCTGTCATGGCAGCCATATTAGCCAATCATCCGTCATATTATACATTCAAGAGCCAATAATCAGACCTAAGCGGAGAGATCAATATAGAGAGTCATATTACACATTCATAACCAATCAGCAGACAGATTAGACATTCACGGGCTGTCAGCATATTACAAATTCACATCAGCCAATCGGTGAGCCGTATAAGAGCGTCTCAACCAATGAGACGGTGTCAGACATGACCGGAGAGAAAAGAGATGAGACCACAAGAATCTGACAAGCCCTCTAGGCAACGGTTGTAACATCATAGTTATTTGACAAGACAGGAAGTGATATGAATCAAAGAGGAACTGGAGGGAAATACAAGTGGGTCACACAATGTTAGACCTGGATGCATAACGCATCACACGTGCCCATGATGCAACGCTCCATGTTAATTGACGCTTCATTAGAATAATAAGTGGTTGAACCTGACCCCCCCCCTCAAAAAAAATCAATATGTCATCTGTCTTGATACTTTACTAAAGATGTGTTTTGGACGAGTGTAGCATGCAAAGCTGAGTTAAATCATTCGACAGTGTTTTCTACTACGTGACTGACTTCTCTCCTTCTAGTGGAGCAAGGAGCCTCCTTGATGTTCAGCTTCCTGTTCAGTACCTCAGCAGATATTATATCATCTCGCACAGAAACACGTTTCAACGTCCTGCTTCTACATCTATATTGCTTGCTTTTTGGGGGGGTTGAGTTTCTGTGTAGCTCTTTGTGACGTCGGCTGATGTAAAAAAAAGAAAAAAAAAAGAGCTTTATAAATACATTTGATTGATTGATTACATCAAATCTATTTTTACAAACAAGGTCAGGGAAGTGGAAACACAGTACGTTTCCTGTCGGAGAGAAAGCAAACTCCCTGCAGGCTGACTCTAGTCAGCTTTGTCTAGGGTGGAGACTTTGTTTTAGTCGGGAACTCTCAGGTATGCACATAGAAGTTCATCACACAGCTGGAATACCCATACCAGGACTACCCATACCTGGAATACCCATACCAGGACTACCCATACCTGGAATACCCATACCTGGAATACCCATACCAGGACTACCCATACCTGGACTACCCATACCAAATCAAATCAAATCAAATTTTATTTGTCACATACACATGGTTAGCAGATGTTAATGCGAGTGTAGCGAAATGCTTGTGCCTCTAGTTCCGACAATGCAGTAATAACAAGTAATCTAGCTAACAATTCCAAAACTACTGTCTTGTACACAGTGTAAGGGGATAAAGAATATGTACATAAGGATATATGAATGAGTGATGGTACAGAGCAGCATAGGCAAGATACAGTAGATGGTATCGAGTACAGTATATACATATGAGATGAGTATGTAAACAAAGTGGCATAGTTAAAGTGGCTAGTGATACATGTATTACATAAGGATACAGTCGATGATATAGAGTACAGTATATACGTATGCATATATGATGAATAATGTAGGGTAAGTAACATTATATAAGGTAGCATACCAGGACTACCCATACCTGGACTACCCATACCTGGACTACCCATACCTGGAATACCCATACCTGGACTACCCATACCTGGAATACCCATGCCTAAAATGTATGCATGACTGTAAGTTTGGATAAAAGTGTCGGCAAAATGGCGTATATTATAATGAATGTATTTGCCGAGTTAAGATCAAACGTACTCCGCTATGCAGGTGCGTCAAAGACTGTCTAGAGAGCGAGTCCTTACCTGCAATACCTGCAAAAGCGGAGTCTCCACCCTAGCCAATGCGGATGACAGTCAGCCAGCAGTGTGACTCACTTACCCTGTCTCTCTATTTGTCCATCTCTCTCTCTCTTTCTCTCTCGCTCTCTCTCTCTCTCTCCCTCTCCATCTGTCTCTCTCTCTCTCTCTCTCTCTCCCTCTCTCCATCTGTCTTTCTCCCTCATTATCTCTCTGTATCTCTCTCTCTCCATCTGTCTCTCTTTTTCTCTCTCTCTCTCACTCTCTCATCTGTCTTTCTCCCTCATTATATCTCTGTATCTCTCTCTCTCTCTCCATCTGTCTCTCTGTCTCTCTCTCATTATCTCGCTGTATCTCTCTCTCTCTCCATCTGTCTCTCTCTCTCATTATCTCTCTGTATCTATCTCTCTCTCTCTCTCTCTCTCTCTCTCTCTCTCTCTCTGTATCTCTCTCTCCATCTGTCTCTCTCTATCTCTCTCTATCTCTTCCTCGCCTGCTATAGATCACAGATTGTCTAACTTGATTGACCAACAAAGAAATTTGATGTTTGTTTACTAGTGTATATGTAGGAGTGTTTGTGATAACTGTATGGGACTGTGAGGGAGTGTTTGTGTTAACTGTATGGGACTGTGTGGGAGTGTGTCACGTTCTGACCATAGTTCTGTTGTTTTATTCTTTGTTTTAGTATGGTCAGGGCGTGAGTTGGGGTGGGCAGTCTATGTTTGTTTTTCTATGTTGGTTTTTGTGTTCGGCCTAGTATGGTCCTCAATCAGAGGCAGGTGTTGTTAGTTGTCTCTGATTGAGATACTGATACTGATACTTAGGTAGCTTGGGTTTCACTGTTGGTTTGTGGGTGTTTGTTTCCGTGTGAGTGTTCGGGCCACACGGTACTGTTTCGGTTTAGTAAATTCACGTCATTGTTTATTGTTTTGATTCAGTGTTTAGTGCTTTCTTTAATTAAAATCATCATGAACACTTACCACCTTGCACTTTGGTCCGATCCTTACTCCTCCTCAGACGAAGAGGAGGAAATCTGTTACAGAGTGTTTGTGTTGACTGTGTGGGAGTGTTTGTGTTAACTGTGTGGGAGTGTTTTTGTTAACTGTGTGGGAGTGTTTGTGTTAACTGTATGGTACGGTGTGGGAGTGTTTATGTTGACTGTATGGTATTGTGTGGGAGTGTTTGTGTTGACTGTATGGGAGTGTTTGTGTTTGTGTTGACTGTATGGGAGTGTTTGTGTTGACTGTATGGTACTGTGTGGGAGTGTTTGTGTTAACTGTATGGGAGTGTTTGTGTTGACTGTATGGTACTGTGTGGGAGTGTTTGTGTTAACTGTATGGGAGTGTTTGTGTTTGTGTTGACTGTATGGGAGTGTTTGTGTTGACTGTATGGGAGTGTTTGTGTTTGTGTTGACTGTATGGGAGTGTTTGTGTTGACTGTATGGGACTGTGTGGGAGTGTTTGTGTTGACTGTATGGTACTGTGTGGGAGTGTTTGTGTTGACTGTATGGTACTGTGTGGGAGTGTTTATGTTGACTGTGTGGGAGTGTTTGTGTTGACTGTATGGTACTGTGTGGGAGTGTTTATGTTGACTGTGTGGGAGTGTTTGTGTTGACTGTATGGTACTGTGTGGGAGTGTTTGTGTTGACTGTATGGGACTGTGTGGGAGTGTTTGTGTTGACTGTATGGGACTGTGTGGGAGTGTTTGTGTTGACTGTGTGGGAGTGTTTGTGTTGACTGTGTGGGAGTGTTTGTGTTGACTGTGTGGGAGTGTTTGTGTTGACTGTATGGTACTGTGTGGGAGTGTTTGTGTTGACTGTATGGTACTGTGTGGGAGTGTTTATGTTGACTGTGTGGGAGTGTTTGTGTTGACTGTATGGTACTGTGTGGGAGTGTTTATGTTGACTGTGTGGGAGTGTTTGTGTTGACTGTATGGGACTGTGTGGGAGTGTTTGTGTTGACTGTATGGGACTGTGTGGGAGTGTTTGTGTTGACTGTATGGGACTGTGTGGGAGTGTTTGTGTTGACTGTGTGGGAGTGTTTGTGTTGACTGTGTGGGAGTGTTTGTGTTGACTGTATGGTACTGTGTGGGAGTGTTTGTGTTGACTGTATGGTACTGTGTGGGAGTGTTTGTGTTGACTGTGTGGGAGTGTTTGTGTTGACTGTGTGGGAGTGTTTGTGTTGACTGTATGGGACTGTGTGGGAGTGTTTGTGTTGACTGTATGGGACTGTGTGGGAGTGTTTGTGTTGACTGTGTGGGACTGTGTGGGAGTGTTTGTGTTGACTGTATGGTACTGTGTGGGAGTGTTTGTGTTGACTGTGTGGGAGTGTTTGTGTTGACTGTGTGGGAGTGTTTGTGTTGACTGTATGGGACTGTGTGGGAGTGTTTGTGTTGACTGTATGGGACTGTGTGGGAGTGTTTGTGTTGACTGTGTGGGACTGTGTGGGAGTGTTTGTGTTGACTGTATGGGACTGTGTGGGAGTGTTTGTGTTGACTGTGTGGGACTGTGTGGGAGTGTTTGTGTGAAGCATGGAGGTGCAAAGAACATTTGCAGAGTGCAAGAGAGAGAAAATATTTTTCTTTTTGGAAAGCATTTTGTACTCAGATCTTTAATCTGTGTTGAAGCAACACTGAGCTATCGTCTGTCAACATCAAGCACAGAACTCATTGCTACCTGGGAAAACCTGAGCACATTGTCCTCTTACAACACATTGTTGTGGAACGGACAGAAACACAACACTGAGGGCCGTGTTTCCCCAGACACAGATTAAGCCCTGGACTTAGAAAGCCCTTTCAATAGAGATTCTTCACAGACCCTACTACCAATAGATGTAGGTGAGAAGGCCATTGAAATGCAACAGACCGGCCGTCTCACTGCTAGCCCAAATGATCCGAGAGATTACAACTGGCACAGAACCATTTGCACATCATTTACAGGTAAATGAGAAAACGGGGGGGGTCTATCCCTGAAAGATTTCACTGGCAAGTGTACCAGACGGTGCCCTATAACTTATATACTAGATCCCTATGGGAAGAGGGAATAGGGTGCCATTTGGGAAACTTCACTATAATCGCAAAAGGACTCGGGATGGGAATGAAAGGAGAGGGTGAGCAGTGGGGGCAAGGAATGAGCACATTTTAGATTCTCTTCTCTGACGCAATGTCTAGTGACATTCCTTTGGATTTAGAATGGAACACTGCACTGTTTATTCCCCTGTCCAAGCTGGTTCTGATCAACACCGCAGAATCGGAGAACAGTTACTTTTTAATTACGTCAATCTGATTCAAAATGCATTTCTGTCGGCATGTCCCAAATGGACTGATCTCTATTGATCCCGGAGATGCTCTGGTTTGTATTGGAGTCTGTATCTGATCTCAGAGCTGCTCTGGTTTGTATTGGAGTCTGTATCTGATCTCAGAGCTGCTCTGGTTTGTATTGGAGTCTGTATCTGATCCTGGAGCTGCTCTTGTTTTTTATTGGAATCTGTATCTGATCTCAGAGCTGCTCTGGTTTGTATTGGAATCTGTATCTGATCTCAGAGCTGCTCTGGTTTGTATTGGAGTCTGTATTGCAGTGTGTCTGTGCTGTAGAAAATGCCAGGAGCAAGGGGTTGCATTTGGAACAGGCCCCATTTCCATGAAAACTGCCTATAAATGCTAATGTCATGCTCTGGGAGATGGTGTGACACATGGCACTTCCCTAACCTTCCTTAGCCTCCACAGATCGTCTGAGATTTTTACATACGAGCAGATACATCTGCGTTACATCTGCGAATGCTCCGTATGTTTCATCTACAAGATCAAAGGGACCCAAAGCGTACGACTTCAGCATACCTACCGTACATGTGACCACAGAATCAGAAGGATATAAGAACTGACATTCAATGCAACATTCTGTGGTGTGTGGACCAATGGCCATAATGGATAAACCATCTGGAAAGTTAAAAATGTTCCAGAACTCTAGAATCCTTTCTCAGTATTCTACAGTACATGAACATTCCACTGTGCCACACTACTGAGCAGCCAGCAGCCATAATTCTCATTATAATGTGTTGCCAACCAAACATTGGAAAACGTCCCATGTATTGCAGTCTGTCTCTGATCATTACTAGATGTAGCCAGTGCTAAACCAGACTGATCACTCGAAAAAGACGCCGATTTCAGACTTTTGAAATGGTCCTGAGAATGTCGATATACAACTTCCTTTGGTCGCTCACCCAAACAAATTCAAAACAACTGCCTTGCTTTGGTCGCTCACCCAAACAAATTCAAAACAACTGCCTTGCTTTGGTCGCTCACCCAAACAAATTCTAAACAACTGCCTTCCTTTGGTCGCTCACCCAAACAAATTCTAAACAACTGCCTTCCTTTGGTCGCTCACCCGAACAAATTCTAAACAACTGCCTTCCTTCGGTCGCTCACCCAAACAAATGCCTTCCTTCGGTCGCTCACCCAAACAAATTCTAAACAACTGTCTGGCACTGGGCGTGAACTTCTGATGCTCGGAGCCAGAGAGCACGGCTTAGACCACTGTTCTACAGCAGCTCCCACATGCTCAAGCAAACCGCGAGAATAGTCAGAACACTGATGTTAAGAGCGAATCATTTTTAACTATCTTGTCTCTCTCTCTCGCTCTCTCTCGCTCTCTCTCTCTCTCTCTCAATTTATTGGCATGGGAAAGATGTTTACATTGCCAAAGCAAGTGAAAGACAATAAACAACGGGGAAAAAAGAACATTAAACATTAGTTTTAAAATATGATAGACATTTCAAATATGATATTAATGGCAATGTTGTAACAATATGCAAATAGTTGAAATATGAAAGGGTTTGTCTTTACAATGGTGTTTGTTCTTCACAGGTTGCCCTTTTCTTGTGGCAACAGATCGCACATCTTGCTGCAGTGATGTCACACTTTATTCGTCTTTGTAATCTGAGGGAAATATGTGTCTCTAATATGGTCATACATTTGGCAGGAGGTTAGGAAGTGCAGCTCAGTTTCCACCTCATTTTGTGGGCAGTGAGCACATAGCCTGTCTTCTATTGAGAGCCAGGTCTGCCTATGGCAGCCTTTCTCAATAGCAAGGCTATGCTCACTAAGTCTGAACATAGTCAAAGCTTTCCTTAATTTTGGGTCAGTCACAGTGGTCAGGTATTCTGCTACTATGTACTCTCTGTTTAGGGCCAAATAACATTCTAGTTTGATTATTTCCTATGTGTCAAACAATTATCTTTTTGTTTCCTCGTGATTTGGTTGGGTCCCCCCCCGGTACAGCTGCTCATTCCGTGCACCAGTTCCAGAGGTCTACGTCACCGGCCTTCTAGGCATCACTGAACTGGAATCATTACCACCAACCCCGGACTGTCTTGTCTCATTACGCACACCTGGTTCCCATTTCACCCTGATAGGTAATTGTATATATGTGGCCTCTGTTCCCCATTGTCCTTGTTGATTATTGTCCCATGTCCGTTGGTCTTGTGAGTACCTGTGCTCTGTTGAGTCGGCTGTTACCGTGTTAATGTGTTATTTGTTATTTCGGGTCTCGTCTCATTTATTGTTATTATGAGTCTCGTCCATGTGTTGTTATTACGGGTCTCGTCCATGTGTTGTTATTACGGGTCTCGTTCCGTGTGTTGTTATTACGGGTCTCGTTCCGTGTGTTGTTATTACGGGTCTCGTTCCGTGTGTTGTTATTACGGGTCTCGTCCATGTGTTGTTATTACGGGTCTCGTTCCATGTGTTGTTATTACGGGTCTCGTTCCGTGTGTTGTTATTACGGGTCTCGTTCCGTGTGTTGTTATTACGGGTCTCGTTCCATGTGTTGTTATTACGGGTCTCGTTCCATGTGTTGTTATTACGGGTCTCGTTCCGTGTGTTGTTATTACGGGTCTCGTCCATGTGTTGTTATTACGGGTCTCGTTCCATGTGTTGTTATTACGGGTCTCGTCCATGTGTTGTTATTACGGGTCTCGTCCATGTGTTGTTATTACGGGTCTCGTTCCATGTGTTGTTATTACGGGTCTCGTCCTGTGTGTTGTTATTACGGGTCTCGTTCCATGTGTTGTTATTACGGGTCTCGTCCTGTGTGTTGTTATTACGGGTCTCGTTCCATGTGTTGTTATTACGGGTCTCGTTCCGTGTGTTGTTATTACGGGTCTCGTCCATGTGTTGTTATTACGGGTCTCGTTCCATGTGTTGTTATTACGGGTCTCGTTCCGTGTGTTGTTATTACGGGTCTCGTCCATGTGTTGTTATTACGGGTCTCGTTCCATGTGTTGTTATTACGGGTCTCGTTCCATGTGTTGTTATTACGGGTCTCGTTCCATGTGTTGTTATTACGGGTCTCGTCCTGTGTGTTGTTATTACGGGTCTCGTTCCGTGTCTTGTTATTACGGGTCTCGTTCCGTGTGTTGTTATTACGGGTCTGGTCCTGTGTGTTGTTATTACGGGTCTCGTTCCGTGTGTTGTTATTACGGGTCTCGTTCCATGTGTATGTTATTACGGGTCTCGTTCCATGTGTTGTTATTACGGGTCTCTTCCTGTGTATTTATTAGAGGTTTACACCTCACTCTTTGTTTGGGTTACAGCCCTGTGTTATATATATATAGAAGTGTTTGTTTTGGGCTTCGTCCCCGTCATGACGTACACTATTTTGGGTAGTGAAATAAAATAAAAAAATATTTTGTATTCCTGCGCCTGTCTCCCATCATTATACAACGTGACAGCCTGATTTTGTTTGTGAGCAGAACCCCCGTATCAGCAGCAGAGGACTCTTCTCCAGGTTCATCTCTTTGTAAATGAGGTCTTTGTTGTGGAAGGTTTGGGAATCAGTTGTTTTTAGGTTGTTGTAGAATTTAACGGCTCTTTTCTGGATTTGATAATTAGCGGGTTTTGTGCTTATTTTGCTCTACATGCATTATTTGGTGTTTGATGTTGTACACAGAGGATGTTTTTACGGAATTCTGCATAAAGAGAATATGGTGTTTGTCCCATTCTGTGAATTCTTGGTTGGTGAGCGGACCCCAGACCTCACAACCATAAAGGGCAATGGGTTCTATAACTGATTCAAGTATTTTTTTTTGCTAGATCCTAATTGGGATGTCAAATTTGATGTTCCTTTTGCCTTGTCTCTCAGATGGTTCACAGCTTTGTGGAAGTGACCTGTGGCCCTGGTCTGTATATGTATAGTGTTTTGTCTGATCTAGGGCAGCGGTGTCTAGATGGAAATTGTAACTTTGGTCCTGATAACTGGAGTTTTTTTTGGAAGACTATAATTTTCTTACTGAGATGAACTTTCAGTGCACAGGCCTGACAGAATCTACACAGCAGACTGTTCTAGTGCCCTCGCAAATTCATTGACATACAGCATATGTTAAAGAAAGTGTGGTTCAAATTGCCTCCGTGTCTCACCCCATGGCCCTGTGGAAATACATGTTTTTTATTATTATTATTATTATTATTGTTGTTTGTGTACATGGATTGTATAATGTCGTATGTTTTCCCCTTAACACTGCTTTGGGTCAGTTTAAATATCAGACCTTCATGCCAAATCGAGTCAAAAGCTTTTTGGAAAACAACATAGCAGGAGAAGACCTTGCTTTTGTTTTCGTTTGTTTGTCAATAGTGATGTGCAGGGTGAATACGTGGTCTGTCGTACGGTAATTTGGTAAAAAGCCAATTCCACATTTACTCAGGACATTGGTTTTCACAGAGGAAATAAAGTTAATGATAATGCAGAGGATTTTCCCAAGGTTGCTGTTGACGCATATCACACCATAGTTATTGGGGTCAAATTTGTCTCCACTTTTGTGGATTGGGGTTGATCAGTCCTTGGTTCCAAATATTGGGGAAGATGCCAGAGCTGAGGATGACGTTAAAGAGTTTAAGTATAGCCAATTGGAATTTGTGGTCTGTATATTTGCTCATTTCTTTTAGGATACCATCAACACCACAGGCCTTTTTGGGTTGGAGTTTATTTTGTATTTTGAATGTAAATCTGGTCAGTTCAAGTTTAATAGCTGACTGCTATGTAATCAATTGTGTATACAGTATGTGTTTGTTCTTTGTTATAGGCCCCAAAAAGATTTGGAGAAATTATTATCAATAAACCTCCATTTTGGATAGATACTGTAGCTCTTCCTGTTGTTTATTTAGCGTGTTCCAATTTTCCCAATTGTCTTCAATTACATTGAACTGATTTATTTCTGTCTCCCTCCCACCATACCTCCTTCCCTCATCACCCTTTCTCCCCTCTCCTTCTCTCTCTCTGGAGGAAAGTAAGATCTGACGGTGGTAGAGAGAGATTTAAAGTGGGTGTTTATCAGGAGATAAAATCTGGGCCTTTATTACACTGTTAAGAGATCCAAAACGCCATAGTCCCTGGTGACCATTAAAGACAGGGTGGAGCGAGGGCGTAGGGAGGGATGGATAGAGGAGAGAGGGATGGAGAGAGGGATGGAGAGAGGAGAGAGGGATGGAGAGAGGAGAGAGAGATGGAGAGAGGAGAGAGAGATGGAGAGAGGAGAGAGAGATGGAGCGAGGAGAGAGGGATGGAGAGAGGAGAGATGGACTGATAGAGGGATGGATAGAGGAGAGAGGGATGGAGAGAGGAGAGAGGGACTGATAGAGGGATGGAGAGAGGGATGGAGAGAGGAGAGAGGGACTGATAGAGGGATGGATAGAGGAGAGAGGGATGGAGAGAGGAGAGAGGGATGGAGAGAGGAGAGAGGGATGGAGAGAGGAGAGTGGGATGGAGAGAGGGATGGATAGAGGGGTGGATAGAGGAGAGAGGGATGGAGAGAGGATGGATAGAGGAGAAAAGGATGGATAGAGGAGAGACGGACTGATAGAGGGATGGAGAGCCGCTGCGCACACACACACAGGCCTGAATATCAGTCAGATAATGTCATATAGTCAGCATTGACAGCTGAGACATATATTGGGTCTTTAGATAGTGTTAGATAGGGATCTCTATATCATGTTTTGTATAGATAGGGATGTCTAGGTGGTGATTTGTATAGATAGGGATGTCTAGATAGTGTTTTGTATGGATAGGGATGTCTAGATAGTGTTTTGTATAGATAGGGATGTCTAGATAGTGTTTTGTATAGATAGGGATGCCTAGATAGTGTTTTGTATAGATAGGGATGCCTAGATAGTGTGTTGTATAGATAGGGATGTATAGATAGTGTTTTGTATAGATAGGGATGCCTAGATAGTGTTTTGTATAGATAGGGATGTCTAGATAGTGTGTTGTATAGATAGGGATGTCTAGATAGTGTTTTGTATAGATAGGGATGTCTAGATAGTGTTTTGTATAGATAGGGATGTCTAGATAGTGTGCTGTATAGATAGGGATGTATAGATAGTGTTTTGTATGGATAGGGATGTCTAGATAGTGTTTTGTATGGATAGGGATGTCTAGATAGTGTTTTGTATAGATAGGGATGTCTAGATAGTGTGTTGTATAGATAGGGATGTATAGATAGTGTTTTGTATAGATAGGGATGTATAGATAGTGTTTTGTATAGATAGGGATGTCTAGATAGTGTTTTGTATAGGTAGGGATGTATAGATAGTGTTTTGTATAGATAGGGATGTATAGATAGTGTTTTGTATAGATAGGGATGTCTAGATAGTGTTTTGTATAGATAGGGATGTATAGATAGTGTTTTGTATAGATAGGGATGCATAGATAGTGTTTTGTATAGATAGGGATGTCTAGATAGTGTTTTGTATAGATAGGGATGTCTAGATAGTGTTTTGTATAGATAGGGATGTATAGATAGTGTTTTGTATAGATAGGGATGTCTAGATAGTGTTTTGTATAGATAGGGATGTATAGATAGTGTGTTGTATAGATAGGGATGTATAGATAGTGTTTTGTATAGATAGGGATGTCTAGATAGTGTTTTGTGCTGGTTGAGTGCAGTCAGGAGTGAATCAATCTGTTCTTAGTTCTACATTTTTTGAAAAGGTATGCTTATTTAAAGTTGAAGAAAGAAGAAGAAGAAGAAGTTGAAGAAATTACTTTTAAAGAACAACCAGGCATCCTCTACCGACGGGATGAGGCCAATATCCTTCCAGGATACCCGGGCCTGGTCGATTAGAAAGGCCTGCTCACTGAACTGTTTTAGGGAGTGTTTGACAGGTATGAGGGATAGTCGTTTTACAGCGGACCCATGGCGGATACAGGCAATGAGGCAGTGATCGCTGAGATCCTGATTGAAAACAGCAGAGATGTATTGCAGGTGCTTCTACACCTGCATTGCTTGCTGTTTGGGGTTTTAGGCTGGGTTTCTGTAGAGCACTTTGAGATATCAGCTGATGTACGAAGGGCTATATAAATCAATTTGATTTGATTTGATTTGGTGTATTTGGAGGGCAAGTTGGTCAGGATAATACCTATGGAGGTGCCCATGTTTATGGATTTAGGGTTGTACCAGGTGGGTTCCTTGATAGTTTGTGTGAGATTGAGGGCATTCCTTAGATTGTAGGACTGCCAGGTCACCTAACAGAACAAACTCTGAAGATAGATGGGGGGCAATTAATTCACATATGGTGTCCTGGGCACAGCTGGGAGCTGAGGGGGGTCTATAACAGGCGGCAACATTGAGAGACATATTTCTTTTTGGGCATATTTCTGTATGGGCATAGACTTGGAAAACATGACAGAACTTTGCAGGCTTTCTCTGCGGTAGATTGCAACTCCTCCCCCTTTGGCAGTTCTTTCTTGATGGAAAATGTTGTAGTTGGGGATGGAAATCGCAGAATTTTTGGTGGCCTTCCTAATCCACGATTCAGAAACGGCAAGGACATCAGGTTTGGCGGAGTGTGCTAAAGCAGTGAGTGAAACAAACTTAGGGAGGCTTCTGATAATTATCATGTATGAAACCAAGGCTTTTACAGTTACAGAAGTCAACAAATGAGAGCGCCTGGGGACGCGCAGGGCCTGGGTTTACCTCCACATCACCCGAGGAACAGAGGAGTAGGATGAGGGTACGGCTAAAGGCTATCAAAACTGGTTGTCTCATGGACTGGGGAAAGAGAATGAAAGGAGCAGATTTCTGGGCATGGTAGGATAGATTCAGGGCATAATGTACAGACAGGGGTATGGTAGTGTCGTGCCTTTACTATCATTAACTGAAGACTTATAGTTTTTATCAAAGTTTCTCTGTAATTAGAATTTCGTGATTAACTAATCAGGAAAATGTAATTAACTAGGATGTCGGGGCACCAAGGAAAATATTCAGATCACAAAGTTCTAATTTACCTAATATAACTTTTCAGATATTTTAATATCTGATCAATTAGTCTTCTGATTAATGATTTATTCTTTATTTTACCTCACTTTAGTCTCATTCCAGTCTCATTCCAAACGTTGTAAATTGTTGGTTATCTGCACGAACACAGTCTTCACTATGAGTCTTCCATTCATCAATTGTCTTAAATCATTTATTTACTAACTAAGTAATTCACAGAAATGTATAAACAAACAGTAGATAGTTAGAAGGAAATGATAACGGAGTTTCCCTAGTGGGATAAACCGGCATCGCGGCTTGGTGGACAGAAAGGGGAGTGGGGGTCGACTGAGATGAGACACTACAAAGTTGATAATTATAACAATTGAAATGCTAATCCTTTGCACATGAACACTCACTCATTCGGGAATAATTGCAATCAATATATATATTTACGTTCAGTGTGTCGTCGGGATCTCTGTTGAAAAGTTTGTTTCTGTTGGAGAGATTGTCCGCCCTCTCTCTCTCTCTCTGTCGTGGTTAGAATAGATAGTTCAGAGTGACGTTCATTCATGTCGTTATAGAATAGATGTTCCGGCGGTTGTCGTTCTTCACGTTCAATGATACCGAATTCCTAGCTGCAGACTAGTAAATCATATTCTTATTCTGTCAGTATCAATAGTCTAAGCGTTTAACCACGTGGTATGGTTAAGAAGGAAAGAAATTCCACAAATTAACTTTTAACAAGGCACACCTGTTAATTGAAATGTATTCCAGGTGACTACCTCATGAAGCTGGTTGAGAGAACGCCAAGAGTGTGAAAAGCTGTCATCAAGGCAAAGGGTGGCCACGTTGAAGAATCTCAAGTATGAATATTTTTTGGTTAGTACATGATTCCAAATGTGAAATTTCATGTTTTTTGATGTCTTATTCTACAATGTAGAAAATAATAAAAAAAATGAAGAAAACCCCTGGAATGTGTAGGTGTGTCCAAACTTTTGACTGGTACTATATACAGTGCCTTGCGAAAGTATTCGGCCCCCTTGAACTTTGCGACCTTTTGCCACATTTCAGGCTTCAAACATAAAGATATAAAACTGTATTTTTTTGTGAAGAATCAACATCAAGTGGGACACAATCATGAAGTGGAACGACATTTATTGGATATTTCTAACTTTTTTAACAAATCAAAAACTGAAAAATTGGGCGTGCAAAATTATTCAGCCCCCTTAAGTTAATACTTTGTAGCGCCACCTTTTGCTGCGATTACAGCAGTAAATCGCTTGGGGTATGTCTCTATCAGTTTTGCACATCGAGAGACTGAAATTTTTTCCCATTCCACCTTGCAAAACAGCTCGAGCTCAGTGAGGTTGGATGGAGAGCATTTGTGAACAGCAGTTTTCAGTTCTTTCCACAGATTCTCGATTGGATTCAGGTCTGGACTTTGACTTGGCCATTCTAACACCTGGATATGTTTATTTTTGAACCATTCCATTGTAGATTTTGCTTTATGTTTTGGATCATTGTCTTGTTGGAAGACAAATCTCCGTCCCAGTCTCAGGTCTTTTGCAGACTCCATCAGGTTTTCTTCCAGAATGGTCCTGTATTTGGCTCCATCCATCTTCCCATCAATTTTAACCATCTTCCCTGTCCCTGCTGAAGAAAAGCAGGCCCAAACCATGAAGCTGCCACCACCATGTTTGACAGTGGGGATGGTGTGTTCAGGGTGATGAGCTGTGTTGCTTTTACGCCAAGCATAACGTTTTGCATTGTTGCCAAAAAGTTCAATTTTGGTTTCATCTGACCAGAGCACCTTCTTCCACATGTTTGGTGTGTCTCCCAAGTGGCTTGTGGCAAACTTTAAACGACACTTTTTATGGATATCTTTAAGAAATGGCTTTCTTCTTGCCACTCTTCCATAAAGGCCAGATTTGTGCAATATACGACTGATTGTTGTCCTATGGACAGAGTCTCCCACCTCAGCTGTAGATCTCTGCAGTTCATCCAGAGTGATCATGGGCCTCTTGGCTGCATCTCTGATCAGTCTTCTCCTTGTATGAGCTGAAAGTTTAGAGGGATGGCCAGGTCTTGGTAGATTTGCAGTGGTCTGATACTACTTCCATTTCATTATTATCGCTTGCACAGTCCTCCTTGGGATGTTTAAAGCTTGGGAAATATTTTTGTATCCAAATCCGGCTTTAAACTTCTTCACAACAGTATCTCGGACCTGCCTGGTGTGTTTCTTGTTCTTCATGATGCTCTCTGCGCTTTTAACGGACCTCTGAGACTATCACAGTGCAGGTGCATTTATACGGAGACTTGATTACACACAGGTGGATTGTATTTATCATCATTAGTCATTTAGGTCAACATTGGATCATTCAGAGATCCTCACTGAACTTCTGGAGAGAGTTCGCTGCACTGAAAGTAAAGGGGCTGAATAATTTTGCACGCCCAATTTTTCAGTTTTTGATTTGTTAAAAAAGTTTGAAATATCCAATAAATGTCGATCCACTTCATGATTGTGTCCCACTTGTTGTTGATTCTTCACAAATAAAATACAAAAAAAAGCCTGAAATGTGGCAAAAGGTCGCAAAGTTCAAGGGGGCCGAATACTTTCGCAAGGCACTGTATATATGTATAAATGTATTATTTTTCTTTTAGATTTCAGGAAGAATTTCACTGTAAATTTACAGCATTGTCCTGTCACCAGAGTTGCCAGCTTCATACTGTAATGTTGCTTTACAGCAGAGATGCTGTAATATACTTCACATTACTACTTTTCTTACTGTAAAAAATTACAACATCCCTACTACCTGCTTCTCTGCTCTACTGCCTAACCTGGTACCTGCTTCTCTGCTCTACTGCCTAACCTGGTACCTGCTTCTCTGCTCTACTGCCTAAACTGGTACCTGCTTCTCTGCTCTACTGCCTAACCTGGTACCTGCTTCTCTGCTCTACTGCCTAATCTGGTACCTGCTTCTCTGCTCTACTGCCTAACCTGGTACCTGCTTCTCTGCTCTACTGCCTAACCTGGTAACTGCTTCTCTGCACCACTTTCCAATCCACTACCTTCTTCTCTGGTCTACCCCTCAATCCTAACCAATCCCACTTGCTCCCCCAGCCAGCACACACAGGAGCTAGAGAAGATGGAGGCACAGCGATGTCTACTTTCTACCAAACCACAAATCCGTTATCACACTTCCAGCAATTCCCCAGGTGCATGCTCACGTACCTGCTCATAAATTCTGAATCTACTATGGGGAGGATACATCTGAGTGTTTTCTTTTCCTTACCTCGTAATCCACATACTCCTCCTCCTCCACCTCGTAGGAGACAGTCTGTATCTTCACGTTGTCTCCTTCTTCCAGCAGCTTGGCCTGAGGGTCCTCTGTGCTTCCGGGGGTCTCCACTGCTACAGACGCCTCCCTCGCCTTCTCTTTCTTCTCTGTGAAGGTAGTCTCGCAACACTCGTTCTTATAATCCTTGGCCTTGACTCCGCCTCCTCCTCCCCCTTCCTCCTTGTACAGGATGAAATTAGGCCTGTAGAAGGCCTCGACGGCCAGATGGAGTGAGGTGGCGTCCAGGAGTTGTTGAGCTTTCGTCTTGCCGTTGGGGTTGTTGTGTCCCACATGGGCCACCGTACCGTTGTTAGTGTTACCTCCTCCTTCTCCGCTGTCACCACCGGTTAAGTAGTTGATGATGTTCTCCTGGTACTGGTTGTTAGGGAAGTCGCCGCCGTAACCGTTGACGACGTGCTTGCTGTTCTTGTCCAGGAGCGGGTTCTGGAGCTCACTCATGTTCTCCATGGCAACGAGGGTTCAGGGGTCAGTGGAAGTGGCTTAAGAGGACCTCACTGAAGGTGGCAGCTACTGATGGCGTTCAACAGGATGAGAGCTGCAGAGAGGAGAGGAAATAAGAAAAGTTAGTAAACTCAGGTTTCCATCTCAGTGAAGCAGTGGGGTGAACACAATACACTGGGCTACTGAGAGGCAACACTGCATTTAACACTTCCAGAAGAATGACATCAAGTTGTTAGTCTACTGGTAACTGTTAGATAGATGTCTACGGTTAAGCTAGGGTAGGGTTGCCAACTGTCCCGTATTAGCCGGGATGTCCCTTATATATTTGGCTAAATATTCTTCCAATCACAGTATAGTGTAAACGCGCCAATTCCTGCAAAGTAATTTCTGTTATTGTTCGGTCGGTTTGGCATATCAAGGAAAAATGGATAAATATGCAGAATAGAAAAGACTGTGCAGCTACAACAAACAACGTGAAGCAATAAAGATGTGTGTTAAGGCCGTCAGTGGTGACCCGACGAAAGCTTTCTGTACTTTATATGCCGTCAGGAAATCTCAATTGGCCAATGATGGGGAGAGTGACCTAACTCAGCTTGCATCCACAGAAATGCACACGCTAAGCTAAAGGTGCTAGCATTATCGGTGCATTCTTCTACTGTGGAAACCGACATAATTGGAAAACACCTGTCCGTTTACCAGTGATTGAGCAGTGCCAACAACAATCGCATTCTGAAAGCTAATTGCCCAGCTCACATAGCTCATAATGCCTGCGATCAGTGGTCAGTGGATATTGAGAGAATTGTTTTACAGATCCACAGACACCTATCAGTATCCGCTTCCCGAAGAGAGGAACTGCGTGCATTTTTTTTGTTGCCTTTGTTGACACTGAGTGGCGTGAAATTCTGCGACATGTTTGCACACAATGGCTCTCCAGCCGTCGATCGTCTCCTGCAAAGCTGGCCAGCTCTTACATCAAACTTCAGGTCCCTTAGGGAGACCTGTCCTGTGGCACTGAATAGTATTTCAAATCAAATCAAATCAAATTTTATTTGTCACATACACATGGTTAGCAGATGTTAATGCGAGTGTAGCGAAATGCTTATTTTTGAGTATGAAGAGAAAAAAAGGAAGCTGCTGCTGAGATTTATCTGTGCTTTTTCCACAAAGTGGGGTGTGTTTATGACCAACTCGTAAAAAAGCTGGAGGAAACAACGCTCTGCATCACAGATGTTTACGAGGAAGTCCAAAAGTTCAACATTGAAGATGCTTCAGCTGAAACAGCACAGATTTTTCTGAGTAGACCAAGCAGCTGATGTTTTGGGATACCAGACCAAGCAGCTGATGTTTTGGGATACCAGACCAAGCAGCTGATGTTTTGGGATACCAGACCAAGCAGCTGATGTTTTGGGATACCAGACCAAGCAGCTGATGTTTTGGGATACCAGACCAAGCAGCTGATGTTTTGGGATACCAGACCAAGCAGCTGATGTTGTGGGATACCAGACCAAGCAGCTGATGTTTTGGGATACCAGACCAAGCAGCTGATGTTTTGGGATACCAGACCAAGCAGCTGATGTTTTGGGATACCAGACCAAGCAGCTGATGTTTTGGGATACCAGACCAAGCAGCTGATGTTGTGGGATACCAGACCAAGCAGCTGATGTTTTGGACACCAGACCAAGCAGCTGATGTTTTGGGATACCAGACCAAGCAGCTGATGTTTTGGGATACCAGACCAAGCAGCTGATGTTTTGGGATACCAGACCAAGCAGCTGATGTTTGGGATACCAGACCAAGCAGCTGATGGATAAACAATTGTCAGCACAAAGGTCCAAGCAGCAACAGGAAGTTCTACGACACTGTCATTACATACATTGACAAGTGGTTTGATTTCTCACCGGGTAATGTAATGGTGAAACTGAAACTGATCGGCCTCTATGAGGAGCTCTCCTCCACTGACCTGGAGCAGGTGGTGGCTGCCCTCCAAATGACAGGGACCAACTCTATGAAGAGTTTTGTGTTAGCCTGGAGGAAATACAGAAAGCCAGACAGGAAACCACAAACTCTGCCAGTGAGAAGCAGGTGGCAGTTTTCCAAGACCTAGGGAAAGCCAACTTGATCAACATGTTCAGGATTGTCTCATTTGTCCTCAGTGTGCCAGGCTCAAATGCCTTTGTGGAGAGGACTTTCTCTCTGATGACCAGTAAATGGTCAGACTCTAGAAACAGATGTAGCACAGAGCTGATGAAAAAAATGAACTTCAAATGAACTGTGACTTGTCATGTAATGACTTCTCTCTGGCTCTGCAAGAGGAGAAAGGACTGCTTGAATC
>NC_092154.1:7152388-7187388 GCF_045791955.1 Oncorhynchus clarkii lewisi
GCTTTTCTTTAAAAAAAAAAGACATTTCTAAGTGACCCCAAACTTCTGAACGGTAGCTTACATTTCTTCCCGCCAGTCCTTCTTCCTTCTTTAACTTCATTTAAGATAGTTGAATGAGTTTCCAGGAAATAATATATATTATATTCCTTCTCTCTTCGTCGGGTAAATACTGATAACCTTTTCTTATTATCTGCTAAACCGATGCAGTTCTTGACACACTCAAACCGGTGCACCTGTCACCTACTACCGTACCCCCGTTCAAACCGGTGCACCTGTCACCTACTACCGTACCCCCGTTCAAACCGGTGCACCTGTCACCTACTACCGTACCCCCGTTCAAACCGGTGCACCTGTCACCTACTACCATACCCCCGTTCAAACCGGTGCACCTGGCACCTACTACCGTACCCCCGTTCAAATGCACTTCAGTATTTTTGTCTTGTCCATTCACCCTCTGACTGGCACACATACAGAGTACATGTTTCAATTATCTCAAAGCTTTAAAAAAATCCTTCTTTAACCTGTCTCCTCCCCTTCATCTACACTGATTGAAGTGGATTTAACAAGTGACATCAATAAGGGATCATAGCTTTCACCTGGATTCACCTGGATTCACCTGGTCAGTCTATGTCATGGAAAGAGCAGGTGTTCCTAATGTTTTGTCCACTCAGTGTATGCTCCTGCCTGGGCCTTTTTATTCTTAGAATTATGTTGTTGTCATCAATGGGCTTCGATATCCATACTATGCACAGGTAACCTAGGCGATAGCACCACCTGTACTGGAGCTATCCAGGGAGATTGTGTGTTTTGTGTGTGTGTGTTTGTGTGTTTGAGTGTGTGTGTGTGTGGTGGCAAATGTGATTTGATTTGTGTATGCTCTATGAGTGTTGCAGTGGGCCTTGCACCTCCTAACCATAATTTGATTAATCTGATTGCATGTAATCTAATAAAGTGCAGATTATTTCCAGTGGTGTTGACTCATTGACCTCCCTGTCTGGTCTGGTTCACTAAAATACAGCGTTTTTGCAAAT
This sequence comes from Oncorhynchus clarkii lewisi, assembly GCF_045791955.1. Classification (NCBI taxonomy): domain Eukaryota; kingdom Metazoa; phylum Chordata; class Actinopteri; order Salmoniformes; family Salmonidae; genus Oncorhynchus; species Oncorhynchus clarkii. The sequence goes on from NC_092154.1 coordinate 7,153,420, forward strand.
CACAAATATCAAGCTACTGGTCAATGAGAAGCAACACGATCATTAATACTGAGAATGAGGTCTAATGCTGAGAAAACTGGGGGTCAAAAACCAGAGGTGCTGTGGCGCAAAAAAGTGTCCTTCCACAATTTAGCATTTATTGCAATGTATTGATTTACGTGTCAGGGACACTTATCTTTTCACTTTCTGTGAAAGCTTTAAAAAATTAAATTATACCATGTTGGCAATGCGTAGCGTGGTATCCATGTAGCTGTCATAGCCAGATAGGAGATGGTGAAGTAAGGGAATGTGGGGCAGGTCGGGTCTGACCTGCTTGGCTTGGCTGGCTGGCTGCAAGGAACAGGAGAAGCCAGTCACTGTAGAATGATCACCTAAGGAGAAGATGGATTATGTTTTCAGTGACCTTCTAAATCCAGGGTTTCATCCATGTCCCATTCATTACAGCCTGGGAACACTACCAGCTCACTGTCCCTCCCTTTCTTGCTCTATTGGTTTTCCGTTCCAAGTGGCTCTCCTATTGTCCATGCCCCCATCTCTCTCTCTCTCTCTCTCTCTCTCTCTCTCTCTCGGCTTAGGGACCTAAGTGGCTCCTCTCTCCTGGATGGATGCTGTCTTCAGTAACCTCCAAACCCCAGGCGATACATCATTCTGTGCCATTGGTTTTCCAAGCCAGTGGCTTGCAACTTCTCTCTAACCTCTTCTCCTTTCCTCATCTCCACACCTCCCCCTCTCCCCTCGCTCCTCTCACCCTCCTTCCCTCACTGGGTTCGACATAGTTCACCCCCCATGAATAAACCAGCAGGTCCATGCTCCCAGGATGCACTGGGGCATGCCTGAACACAACACGCTCCTCAGGGGTCCCTCATGGATTAGCTTTGTCTCGCCTTGTTGGTGTTGTTATGCCTCATTCCTTCCTTTCTGACGCTACCTTTATACCAGTCTCTAGACACACGCATTGTCCCATGCTATTCTTTCTTCGGTCTACTGTCCCATTCTTTCTTCGGTCTACTGTCCCATTCTATCTTCGGTCTACTGTCCCATTCTTTCTTCGGGCTACGGTCCCATTCTTTCTTTGGTCTACTGTCCCATTCTTTCTTCGGTCTACTGTCCCATTCTATCTTCGGTCTACTCTCCCATTCTTTCTTCGGTATACTGTCCCATTCTTTCTTCGGTCTACTGTCCCATTCTATCTTTGGTCTACTCTCCCATTCTTTCTTCGGTCTACTGTCTCATTCTTTCTTCGGTCTACTGTCCCATTCTTTCTTCCGTCTACTGTCCCATTCTATCTTCAGTCTACACTCCCATTCTATCTTCGGTCTACTGTCCCATTCTTTCTTCGGTCTACTGTCCCATTCTATCTTTGGTCTACTCCCCCATTCTTTCCTCGGTCTACTGACCCATTCTTTCTTCGGTCTACTGTCCAATTCTTTCTTCCGTCTACTGTCCCATTCTATCTTCAGTCTACACTCCCATTCTTTCTTTGGTCTACTGTCCCATTCTTTCTTCAATCTACTGTTCCATTCTTTCCTGAGTCCACTGTCCCATTCTTTCTTCGGGCCTGCTGTCCCATTATTTCTTCGGCCTGCTGTCCCATTCTTTCTTCGGCCTGCTGTCCCATTCTTTCTTTGGTCTGCTGTCCCATTCTTTCTTCGGGCCTGCTGTCCAATTCTTTCTTCGGTCTACTGTCCCATTCTCTTCCTCCTCATCATCATGTCTCCCTCTTCCTCCTCATCATCTTGGTTCCCTCTTCCTCCTCATTAGCATGTCTCCCTCTTCCTCCTGATCATCTTGGTTCCCTCTTCCTCCTCATCAGCATGTCTCCCTCTTCCTCCTCATCATCTTGGTTCCCTCTTCCTCCTCATTAGCATGTCTCCCTCTTCCTCCTCATCATCTTGGTTCCCTCTTCCTCCACATCATCATCGTTCCCTCTTCCTCCTCCTCATCATGGTTCCCTCTTCCTCCTCATCATCATGGTCTACTGGCAGGATCCAGGCATCCCAAACCACCCTTTTCACACGTCTAAAAACCCATTCATACTCAGTGTTAGCTATACTTCTGTCATTGTAACTCGGATCAACTGCTACAGAAGTGTTACAGAGTTAACCATCGACATCAGCTGTGTGTGTGTGTGCGTGTCTTACAGAACTTTATCTCCATTCTACTACCTCCCAGGACCGAGAGAATGATAGATGAAGAGAGACAGAGCGGGAGGCAGAGCGGGAGACAGAGAGAGAGACAGAGAGAGAGACAGAGAGAGAGACAGAGAGAGAGGCAGAGCGGGAGACAGAGAGAGAGACAGAGAGAGAGACAGAGCGGGAGACAGAGCGGGAGGCAGAGAGAGAGACAGAGCGGGAGACAGAGCGGGAGGCAGAGAGAGAGGCAGAGCGGGAGACAGAGTGGGAGACAGAGAGAGAGACAGAGCGGGAGACAGAGAGAGAGAGACAGAGCGGGAGACAGAGAGAGAGACAGAGCGGGAGACAGAGAGAGAGACAGAGCGGGAGGCAGAGAGAGAGACAGAGCGGGAGACAGAGCGGGAGACAGAGAGAGAGGCAGAGCGGGAGACAGAGCGGGAGACAGAGAGAGAGACAGAGCGGGAGGCAGAGCGGGAGGCAGAGCGGGAGACAGAGAGAGAGACAGAGCGGGTGACAGAGCGGGAGACAGAGAGAGAGACAGAGCGGGAGGCAGAGCGGGAGGCAGAGCGGGAGGCAGAGAGAGAGACAGAGCGGGAGGCAGAGCGGGAGACAGAGCGGGAGACAGAGGGGGAGGCAGAGCGGGAGGCAGAGCAAAAAGCACAGCAATCTACACACAATACCCCATAATGACAAAGCCCAGAAATACCTTATTTACACAAGTATTCAGACCCTTTGCTATGAGATTCTAAATTGAGCTCAGGTGCATCCTGTTTTCATTGATCATCCTTGAGATGTTTCTACAACTTGATTAGAGTCCACCTGTGGTAAATTCAATTGATTGGACATGATTTGGAAAGGCACACAGCTGTCTATATAAGGTCCCACAGTTGTCAGTGCATGTCAGAGCAAAAGAGAGAGGTTTGTGTCGAGGCACAGATCTGGGGAAGGGCACCAAAACATTTCTACAGCTTTGAAGGTCGCCGAGAACACAGAGGCCTCCATCATTCTTAAATAGAATAAGTTTGGAACCACCAAGACTCTTCCTAGAGCTGGCCGCCCAGCCAAACTGAGCAATCTGGGGAGAAGGGCCTTGGTCAGGGAGGTGACCAAGAACCCAATGGTCCCTCTGACAGATCTCCAGAGTTCCCTTGTGGCGATGGGAGAACCTTCCAGAAGCAACCATCTCTGCAGCTCTCCACCAATCAGGCCTTTATGGTAGAGTGGTCAGGCAGAAGCCACTATTCAGTATTATGCTGTGGGGATTTTTTTCAGCTGCAGGGACTGGGCGACTAGTCAGGATCGAGGCTAAGATGAACAGAGCAAAGTACAGCGAGATCCTTGATGAAAACCTTCTCCAGAGTGCTCAGGACCTCAGACTGGGGCAAAGCTTCACCTTCCAACAGGACAATGACCCTAAGCACACAGCCAAGGCAACGCAGGAGTGGCTTTGGGACAAGTCTCTGAATGTCCTTGAGTGGCCCAGCCAAAGCCCGGACTTGAACCCAATCGAACATCTCTAGATAGACCTGAGAATAGCTGTGCAGCAACACTCCCCATCCAACCTGACAGAGCTTGAGAGCATCTGTAGAGAAGAATGGGAGAAACTCCCCAAATACAGGTGTGCCAAGCTTGTAGCGTCATACCCAAGAAGACTCTAGGCTGTAACAACTACCAAAGGTGCTTCAAAAAAGTACTGAGTAAAGGTGCTGAATATTTAATTAAATGTGATATTTCAGTTTTTTTTATTTTGAAAAAATATGTGCCAAAATGTAAAATAACCTGTGTTTGCTTTGTCATTATGGAGTATATTGTGTAGATACATTTTTGTTTTTGTTGAATAAGGCTGTAACGCAACAAAATGTGGAAAAAGTCTAGGGGTTTGAAAACTTTCCGAATGCACTGTTTGTGTAGCCTGGATGCTGTTGTGTTTTCTGACATGGCCCTGGGGGTAGATGGTGGCTGATGAGAACACAGCAGCTTCCACCTCCACCTGTAAGCAGCATGTCGCCTGTACAAGTGGGGCTATGGCCACTCACCCTCTACACTCCACTAGCAGGGCTGATGCATATTGATACAGGGCTGCCGTGTGCTTCGGGATACAACCCTATTAGACAGCAGGCAGCAGCCAGCCAGGAAACATTTCCTTGTGTCAGCCTGCTGCCAATCAAGCAACTGACCTCAGCAAGTGAGGGCAGGCATTATCATCCCAGCCCCAAGGCCAGCCGTTGAAGATGCATTGGAATACCGACGTGTCTTATCGGTCAGGGCTGTTTTTCCAGGCCTGCTTTATCCTGCTGCCACGACTATGAAAACAGACAGCTAAATTCTTTCTCTCTCTAGCTATGACTGAGCAATCAGTAGTCTACCATGAAGCTGTGATGCAATGGTAAGATATAATACATGCGCTAGACAGGTGAAGAAGAAGAGCTAGACTAGTGAAGAAGAAGAAGTGCTCGACTAGTGAAGAAGAAGAAGTGCTCAACTAGTGAAGAAGAAGAAGTGCTCGACTAGTGAAGAAGAAGAAGTGCTCGACTAGTGAAGAAGAAGAAGTGCTCAACTAGTGAAGAAGAAGAAGTGCTCGACTAGTGAAGAAGAAGAAGTGCTCGACTAGTGAAGAAGAAGAAGTGCTCGACTAGTGAAGAAGAAGAAGTGCTCGACTAGTGAAGAAGAAGAAGTGCTCAACTAGTGAAGAAGAAGAAGTGCTCAACTAGTGAAGAAGAAGAAGTGCTCGACTAGTGAAGAAGAAGAAGTGCTCGACTAGTGAAGAAGAAGAAGTGCTCAACTAGTGAAGAAGAAGAAGTGCTCAACTAGTGAAGAAGAAGAAGTGCTCGACTAGTGAAGAAGAAGAGCTAGACTAAAGAAAAAGAGCTAGACTAGAGGAGAGGAAGAGCTAGACTAGAGAAGAAGAAGAAGATGATTATCTAGACTAGAGAAGAAGAAGAAGAGGAGCTAGACTAGAGAAGAAGAAGATCTAGACTAGAGAAGAAGATGAAGATGATTATCTAGACTAGAGAAGAAGAAGAAGAGGAGCTAGACTAGAGAAGAAGAAGATCTAGACTAGAGAAGAAGATGAAGATGATTATCTAGACTAGAGAAGAAGAAGAAGAGGAGCTAGACTAGAGAAAAAGAGCTAGACTAGAGGAGAGGAAGAGCTAGACTACAGAAGAAGAAGAAGAAGAGATAGACTAGAGAAGAAGAAGAAGAAGAGATAGACTAGAGAAGAAAAAAAGCTAGACTAGAGAAAAAGAGGAAGTGCTAGACTAGAGAAGAAGAAAGAAGAAGAAGAGCTAGACTAGAGAAGAAGAAGACGAAGAGCTAGACTAGGGAAGAAGAAGATCTAGACTAGTGAAGAAGAAGATCTAGACTAGTGAAGAAGAAGATCTAGACTAGTGAAGAAGAGCTAGACTAGAGAAGAAGAAGATCTAGACTAGAGAAGAAGATGAAGATGATTATCTAGACTAGAGAAGAAGAAGAAGAGGAGCTAGACTAGAGAAGAAGAAGATCTAGACTAGAGAAGAAGATGAAGATGATTATCTAGACTAGAGAAGAAGAAGAAGAGGAGCTAGACTAGAGAAGAAGAAGAAGAAGAAGAAGAAGAGCTAGACTAGAGAAGAAGAAGAAGAGCTAGACTAGAGAAAAAGAAGAAGAAGAAGAAGATCTAGAGAAGAAGAAGAAGAAGTGCTAGACTAGAGAGGAAGAAGAGCTAGACTAGAGAAGAATAAGAAGAAGAGCTACACTAGAGATAAGAAGAAGAGGAGCTAGACTAGAGAAGAAAAAGAAGAAGAAGAGCTAGACTAGAAAAGAAGAAGAAGAAGAGCTAGACTAGAGAAGAAGAAGATCTAGACTAGTGAAGAAGAAGATCTAGACTAGTGAAGAAGAAGATCTAGACTAGTGAAGAAGAATAGCTAGACTAGAGAAGAAGAAGATCTAGACTAGAGAAGAAGAAGAAGTGCTAGACTAGTGAAGGAGACGCACTAGACTAGAGAAGAAGAAGAGCTAGACTGGTGAAGAAGAAGAGCTAGACTGGTGAAGAAGAAGAGCTAGACTGGTGAAGAAGTGCTAAACTAGTGAAGAAGGGCTAGACTAGTGAAGAAGAGGAGCTAGACTAGTGAAGAAGAAGAAGAAGAAGTAGTGCTAGACTAGTGAAGAAGAAGAGATAGACTAGTGAAGAAGAAGAGGATGATGATCTAGACTAGAGAAGAAGAAGAAGAAGAGCTAGACTAGAGAAGAAGAAGAAGAAGAGCTAGACTCGATAAGAAGAAGACCTAGACTAGTGAAGAAGAAGAAGAAGAAGTAGTGCTAGACTAGTGAAGAAGAAGAGATAGACTAGTGAAGAAGAAGAGGATGATGATCTAGACTAGAGAAGAAGAAGAAGAAGAGCTAGACTAGAGAAGAAGAAGAAGAAGAGCTAGACTCGATAAGAAGAAGACCTAGACTAGTGAAAAAGAAGAAGAGCTAGACCAGTGAATAAGAAGAGCTAGACTAGAGAAGAAGAAGAAGTAGTGCTAGACTAGTGAAGAAGAAGAGATAGACTAGTGAAGAAGAAGAACAAGACTAGTGAAGAAGAAGAGCTAGACCAGTGAATAAGAAGAGCTAGACTAGTGAAGAAGAAGAGGATGATGATCTAGACTAGAGAAGAAGAAGAAGAAGAGCTAGACTAGAGAAGAAGAAGAAGAAGAGCTAGACTCGATAAGAAGAAGACCTAGACTAGTGAAGAAGAAGAAGAGCTAGACTAGAGAAGAAGAAGTAGAAGATCTAGACTAGAGAAAAAGAAGATCTAGACTAGAGAAGAAGAAGAAGATGATGATCTAGACTGGAGAAGAAGAAGAAGAAGAGCTAGACTAGAGAAGAAGAAGAAGAGGAGCTAGACTAGAGAAGAAGAAGATCTAGACTAGAGAAGAAGAAGAAGAGCTAGACTAGAGAAGAAGAAGAAGAAGAAGAAGAAGAGGTGCTAGACTAGAGAAGAAGAAGAAGAGCTAGACTAGAGAAGAAGAAGAAGAAGAGGAGCTAGACAAGAGAAGAAGAAGAAGAAGAAGAAGAAGAAGAAGAGCTAGACTAGAGAAGAAGAAGAGCTAGACTAGAGATAAGAAGAAGAAGATGAAGAGCTAGACTAGAGAAGAAGAAGAATAAGAAGAAGAAGAGCTAGACTAGAGAGAAGAAGAAGATGAAGAGCTAGACTAGAGAAGAAGAAGAAGAAGAAGAAGAGCTAGACTAGAGAGAAGAAGAAGAGCTAAACTAGAGAAGAAGAAGAAGAAGAAGAAGAAGAAGAAGAAGAAGAAGAAGAAGAAGAAGACTAGAGAGAAGAAGAAGAGGATGATGATCTAGACTAGAGAAGAAGAAGAAGAAGAGCTAGACTAGAGAAGAAGAAGAAGAAGAAGAGCTAGACTAGAGAAGAAGAAGAAGAAGAGCTAGACTAGAGATAAGAAGAAGATGAAGAGCTAGACTAGAGAAGAAGAAGAAGAAGAAGAAGAAGAAAGAAGAAGAAGAAGAAGAGCTAGACTAGACAGAAGAAGAAGAGCTAGACTAGAGAAGAAGAAGAAGAACATGAAGAAAAAGAAGAAGAGCTCGACTAGTGTTGTGTGTTCGGTGTTATTCTAAACACAATTCTTCATTAATCATCTTCATCTTAAACGGTTATATGTACTGCTCCTATGCCATTGGTAAAGAACCTGAATCAAGCAAATGAATCGTCTTCCTAAATGGTTATTTTACTGCTCTCCTATCCCCTTATTAAAATACTACTGTAGTCCTACAGTATGATTTTACCTGTTAACCAACACAGATGTGTGTAATGGAATGGGGGCTGTACCGTAGATTGATCCTATTGATAACTACTACCGTCATCAACACTATGTCATCAACACAATGTCATCAACACAATGTCATCAACACTATGTCATCAACACAATGTCATCAACACTATGTCATCAACACAATGTCATCAACACAATGTCATCAACACAATGTCATCAACACTATGTCATCAACACTATGTCATCAACACAATGTCATCAACACAATGTCATCAACACTATGTCATCAACACAATGTCATCAACACAATGTCATCAACACTATGTCATCAACACTATGTCATCAACACTATGTCATCAACACAATGTCATCAACACAATGTCATCAACACTATGTCATCAACACAATGTCATCAACACTATGTCATCAACACAATGTCATCAACACTATGTCATCAACACTATGTCATCAACACTATGTCATCAACACTATGTCATCAACACTGTGTCATCAACACTATGTCTACAAACACTATGTCATCAACACTATGTCATCAACACAATGTCATCAACACAATGTCATCAACACTATGTCATCAACACAATGTCATCAACACTATGTCATCAACACAATGTCATCAACACAATGTCATCAACACAATGTCATCAACACTATGTCATCAACACTATGTCATCAACACAATGTCATCAACACAATGTCATCAACACTATGTCATCAACACAATGTCATCAACACAATGTCATCAACACTATGTCATCAACACTATGTCATCAACACTATGTCATCAACACAATGTCATCAACACAATGTCATCAACACTATGTCATCAACACAATGTCATCAACACTATGTCATCAACACAATGTCATCAACACTATGTCATCAACACTATGTCATCAACACTATGTCATCAACACTATGTCATCAACACTGTGTCATCAACACTATGTCTACAAACACTATGTCATCAACACTATGTCATCAACACAATGTCATCAACACAATGTCATCAACACAATGTCATCAACACTATGTCATCAACACTATGTCATCAACACTATGTCCACTAGGCCCTAATCCTTTCTAATTGTATTATCAGGAGCCATCATCACTGTCTCAGATTACTGTACTACGCAGACTAGCATGAAACACACACACACACAACACACAGAGACAGAGACACAGAGAGAGACACACAGAGAGACACAGAGAGAGATACACAGAGAGACACACAAAGAGACACAGAGAAACACACAGAGACGCACAGAGAGAGACACACGGAGAGACACACAGAGACACAGAGAGAAACACAGAGAAACACACAGAGAGACATGCAGAGAGACGCAGAGAGACGCGGAGAGAGACACAGACAGACAGAGAGATGGACCGAGAGACACAGAGACACAGAGACATAGACCGAGACACAGAGACAGAGACACAGAGAGATCTGAGAGAAGACGGTTATTTCTGTATAGTGCTGCTTTTCATTTTGAGTGAGAAGCATCCTTCCATTCACTGGGAGTATATTGTGTGTGTGTGTGTGTGTGTGTGTGTGTGTGTGTGTGTGTGTGTGTGTGTGTGTGTGTGTGTGTGTGTGTGTGTGTGTGTGTGTGTGTGTGTGTGTGTGTGTTGCTGCAGCAGCTGTACACTGTAGTCCCAGCCATTAGAGCGCCTGACTCCTGCTGATACAACCTGACTATAGCTCTCCTCTGACTTCCTCTTGGCGACACACACGAGAGAGAGAGAGAGAGAGAGAGAGAGAGAGAGATACGGAACTGAACAAAACTGTACTCCTTTGATTCTGTCTCCGCCACTTCTCTGATAAGAATTAATTAATCATCTTGTGAGTAGTTCACTTAAGAGAGAAAAATGGAGTTGACAAAAAAGACTGTCTGTTTCATCTTCCCAACACAGAGAATTTAAGATCCACGGAAAACCATTGCAAAGATGTTTGAATATTCAGATGTGCCACTGTCTCCCTCTAATTTTTTGGGCAGTTTACAATAGTCCACACTTTTCTATTTGGAATCAGTATGCTCTTGTCATTAAAAATTCTGTGCAATTATTGTCAGGATGTACAGTATACACACTACGTTGAAAGCTACAGGGATAATGGATCTAGTATTTACAACAAAGGTGCCATATATGTAGATATGTACACTTCAGGTATTTGAGGCTATATGCTCATGCCTCCAAACCCACTGCAACGAAAAAAACAATTAAAAAAAAGTAACTCTCAGTGTTTCACACGCCTATAAACTAAGTCCTCATCTAATCCAGTAACAAAAATACACTGACTTTAACGACCAATGATGGGGTAGACCAATTGCACAACACGTAGCATCCTATGTGCCAATATCCGCACCGTTCCAACACACAGGAACAACACAGCCTATGCGCAAAGTGCGCGCTTTCAATTTGGTTACCCTAAAAGCCACAGTCCAACACTATATTTTTTTGACCGTTTTAACATACATGTCCATTTGCGTTGACAATGTGCATTTAGGCAGTTGATACATTTTCTCATAAATCAACAAGCACTCCTTTCACTCCGCGCTGAGATATGATCGTATGGGAAGAACACGAAATACCAGAGCTACATGGTTGGTTGCGGAAAAAAAAGGACAGTTGGTTACTTTTGTAAAATAATATCTAAAATACAAAACATGTCTTACCTGCGAATTCCTGACAATCCAAACGTTGTTTGACATGTACAGCCACTTGCTTGTATTTCTGTTGACATTATTGTCGGTTGGTGTGAGACCAATGATAGTCCTTGTCTTTGAAAATGATTCACCTGATCTGACCGAGTCGGTTAGAGTCGTTATTTCACTGCGTTCATTTCAATGAGGGAATGAGGTCTCGGCGTGGCGGTTGATATGTCGCCTATTGATTTCTCTCAACTCTCCAAAAAATTGATCTTGTTTATCGATCCTCTGGCTTCGAAATTAATGAAACGAAATAATACGATACAGGAATGACATTTATGACGGATCAATTAGAAAACGGTGTAGCTCGCAGACCGATCGCACCGGAGGAAAAGAGAAGAAACGTCACTCAAAACCAACTCGGTGTTCTCAGAGCTAAATGGCAATGCGTCTCCAAGACCGCTTTCCTTGTGCAGGTCAACATTTAATAGGGTTCGTGACAATACACGTCAACGTGCCCTTAGCATTTATCTAGAGAGACTTTTAGCCTATAACTAGTTTTGTATGTGTTTATAAAGACAAACTTTGAAGATGCTCTTTAAAAAAAAATCTCACAGCCAAGTAGTATCGGCTTCCATCCTTTTACAATTTGTCTTCTTATATATATATATATATATAATCGAGATAATCATCGAGATAATTGTGTAATTTGATCGTGAAGTGTGCTGCTAGTTCATCCAACTCTCATGCCTAATGTTAACAGCATCCCGACACTGTATAATATGTTTATGTTCGCGAGTCTGGCAGTGGTAAGCCCATAGGTTATATCACTGGCGTACTGGACACCCCCGCTATACAGGGAGAACTGTATAGGAAGCTCTGGGACAGGTCATCGGGATACTGTGACAGACAATACATTGGTAGATGCAAACAGATCAATAGTTCTTGAGGGCTCAAAAAAATAATAAAAAAAAGCTGTTTTCTTCATAGTGGTGAACCGGTGTTTGAGTCGTGTGGTTGCAATATCAACAACAGTCCCTTATATCTGGTATGTCTTGGTTTAAATTGACTGCGTTTAAATTGTGTGCAGCACAATGGACATCTAATGCACAGTGTGTCAGGAGGACTTCAGAAGACCAGGGGAGTCTCTCAAGTGTTTTTGAGGGTGGACTGACTGTGTTATTTGTTATTAATAGACTGGTTTTACACACATCAACTCTCTATCCCAGCTAGGAGAGAGGATGGCTCATGTCATGCAGGTTCAGGTAGGCTATACAGGTCAGTTGTCTATTTAAAAAAACATATATATTTGTTGCTGATTAGTATGATGTCGTATAAAAACAATTATTTTACAATCTGCAATGTTTAAATTTCCAACTTTAATTACTGAACAAATAATGACATTATTGCTACCAGCCAGCAGTCTTAATCATGGCGGTCTAGTAGGCTACTGTCTGCATTGTCTGGCACCACGGGAAAACCTATCAAGGATTTGATAAGCAGCCGCATAGACATGCCTCAATCCCAGGGACATTGATCGGTAGGCTATAGGCCTAGTTTGTAAGTGGCTGTCTTGGGAGTAATTTTATTTTACTTACATTTAATTTTATTTTAGTGGGGCGAACTCTGATTCTGCTGTGGTCCAGAGAAACTGCATTATGCCAGAGGATATAACTCCAACCTGACAACACCTAGGCTAAATTAAGACGTTTCTTCTCAAACAGTGGACATTATTAGAAGGAGGGAAGGTACGAATGCCAATATGCAGAGCCATGGGTATGTTGTTGAAGTCAAGCAATGTGACTCGAGCTGCTGCTGGAACTTAAACTTAAAGCACGAGAAAAAATAGAATCACTCAAGGCAGTTGGAAACGCCCTGCTGCTGTGCTGCTCACGGCCATTAGGAGAGATAGATGTAAAGGGGTGTAACAGGGTACTTACCTCAGAAACACGGTACCTCAGCAACAGGGTACTTACCTCAGAAACACGGTACCTCAGCAACAGGGTACTTACCTCAGCAGCAGGGTACTTACCTCAGCAGCAGGGTACTTACCTCAGCAGCAGGGTACTTACCTCAGCAACAGGGTACTTACCTCAGTAACACGGTACCTCAGCAGCAGGGTACTTACCTCAGCAGCAGGGTACTTACCTCAGAAACACGGTACCTCAGCAGCAGGGTACTTACCTCAGCAGCAGGGTACTTACCTCAGAAACACGGTACCTCAGCAACAGGGTACTTACCTCAGCAGCAGGGTACTTACCTCAGCAGCAGGGTACTTACCTCAGAAACAGGGTACTTACCTCAGAAACAGGGTACTTACCTCAGAAACGGGGTACTTACCTCAGCAACAGGGTACTTACCTCAGCAGCAGGGTACTTACCTCAGTAACAGGGCACTTACCTCAGCAGCAGGGTACTTACCTCAGCAACAGGGTACTTACCTCAGCAGCAGGGTACTTACCTCAGCAGCAGGGTACTTACCTCAGCAGCAGGGTACTTACCTCAGCAGCAGGGTACTTACCTCAGCAGCAGGGTACTTACCTCAGCAACAGGGTACTTACCTCAGCAGCAGGGTACTTACCTCAGCAGCAGGGTACTTACCTCAGCAACAGGGTACTTACCTCAGTAACAGGGTACTTACCTCAGCAGCAGGGTACTTACCTCAGAAACACGGTACTTACCTCAGCAGCAGGGTACTTACCTCAGCAGCAGGGTACTTACCTCAGTAACAGGGTACTTACCTCAGAAACACAGTACTTACCTCAGCAAAAGGGTACTTACCTCAGCAGCAGGGTACTTACCTCAGCAGCAGGGTACTTACCTCAGAAACACGGTACTTACCTCAGCAACAGGGTACTTACCTCAGCAGCAGGGTACTTACCTCAGCAGCAGGGTACTTACCTCAGCAACAGGGTACTTACCTCAGCAGCAGGGTACTTACCTCAGTAACAGGGTACTTACCTCAGCAGCAGGGTACTTACCTCAGCAACAGGGTACTTACCTCAGCAGCAGGGTACTTACCTCAGCAACAGGGTACTTACCTCAGCAGCAGGGTACTTACCTCAGTAACAGGGTACTTACCTCAGCAGCAGGGTACTTACCTCAGCAACAGGGTACTTACCTCAGCAGCAGGGTACTTACCTCAGCAGCAGGGTACTTACCTCAGCAGCAGGGTACTTACCTCAGTAACAGGGTACTTACCTCAGCAGCAGGGTACTTACCTCAGTAACAGGGTACTTACCTCAGTAACAGGGTACTTACCTCAGCAACAGGGTACTTACCTCAGCAGCAGGGTACTTACCTCAGCAGCAGGGTACTTACCTCAGCAGCAGGGTACTTACCTCAGTAACAGGGTACTTACCTCAGCAGCAGGGTACTTACCTCAGTAACACGGTACTTACCTCAGTAACAGGGTACTTACCTCAGCAGCAGGGTACTTACCTCAGCAGCAGGGTACTTACCTCAGCAACAGGTGAATTGTACATTGTTGTTCAAATTGTCAATGGCAACACAACACATTTTAGATGACTAAAGAATGATTAGCCTGCCCACGTTTCTTCCAGTTTAATTAAAGAGTATGAGTGTAACAATAGCCAGTTATCAAGAATAGTACTTTAGTAAAAGTCTACTGTACACTTTGTGGTGGTCATTCAGGGAAATAGAAGCCATGGTATGTTATATGGATTTCAAAGAAACAATGGATCTGTCTTTGTTTTTTCAATTCACTCCTTATTATTTACAATTGTGATGTTTTGTTTGGTAAAGTCAATATGGCTGACACAGACTTGCAAACACAGTTCAGAGGGGAGCCTTCCCACTCCATGGGCTATTTCCAGGGATTCTGGGAATACTCGTGACAACAATTCACAACACTGCATTATAGAATGTGTTTCAATTCACAACACTGCAATATAGAATGTGTTTCAATCCACAACACTGCAATATAGAATGTGTTTCAATCCACAACACTGCAATATAGAATGTGTTTCAATTCACAGCACTGCAATATAGAATGTGTTTCAATTCACAACACCGCAATATAGAATGTGTTTCAATTCACAACACTGCAATATAGAATGTGTTTCAATTCACAACACTTCAATATAGAATGTGTTTCAATTCACAACACTGCAATATAGAATGTGTTTCAATTCACAACACTGCAATATAGAATGTGTTTCAATTCACAACACTGCAATATAGAATGTGTTTCAATTCACAACACTGCAATATAGAATGTGTTTCAATTCACAACACTTCACAATAGAATGTGTTTCAATTCACAACACTTCACAATAACAGCCACACACACAAACACACAGTTTTGTATTTCTATCCTTGTGGGGACCAAATAAATTGATTCCCATCCAAAATCCTATTTACCTTAACCCTAAAAATAACCCTAACCTTAACCTAACCGTAACTCCTAACCCTGACCCCTAACCCATAAGCCTAACCCCTAACCCTTAAACCTAACCTCTAAACATAACCGCTAACCCTTAAACCTAAGCCTAACCCATAAACCTATCCCCTAAACTTAACGCCTAACCCCTAAACCTAAAATATCCCCACTTGTCTGAATGTTCCTTGTTTTACTATCCTTGTGAGGACTTCTGTTACCTTCAAGGATAGTTAAAGACAAACACACAGCCGCACACACGTACTGGTGACAAATTGCTTATGTGTGTGAAAACATGACGGAGACCATTCATCAACACATATCTCAAGCTCAGAGGCATCCTGGTGAATTACTTCACTATAAACTGACGCACAGGAATTCTTTATGAAACACACACACACACAAACATGTGCACACAGACACACACACACACAAACATGTGCACACAGACACACACACACACACACACACACATGTGCACACAGACATGTGCACACAGAAACATGTGCACACAGACACACACACACACACAAACATGTGCACACAGACACACACACACACAAACATGTGCACACAGACACACACACACACACACAAACATGTGCACACACACGCACACACAAACATGTGCACACAGACACACACACACACAAACATGTGCACACAGACACACACACACACACACACAAACATGTGCACACAGACACACACACACACAAACATGTGCACACAGACACACACACACACACACATAGATTGGTTTTCATTCACAGTTATGAAAACGGGAGACATTGGGGTTCTTCCTCACGTTGGTTGTTGACAACGTTACAGCTGACTTCTCGTCTTTGCAGCTACACTGAACAAAAATATCAACGGAACATGTCAAGTGTTGGTCCCATGTTTCATGAGCTGAAATAAAAGATCCCAGAAATGTTCCATTCTCACATTTTCTCAATTTATTTTGCACAAATTTGTTTACATCCCTGTTAGTGAGCATTTCTCCATTGCCAAGATAATCCATCCACCTGCCAGGTGTGGAATATCAAGAAGATGATTAATAAACAGCACGAGCATTACACAGGTGCACTGTGTGCTGAGGACAATAAAAGGCCTCTCTAAAATGTGCAGTTTTATCACACAACACAATGCCACAGATGTCTTACGTTTTAAAGGGAGCATGCAATTGGCATGTTGACTGCAGGAAATGTCCACCAGAGCTTTTGCCAGAGAATTGAATGTTAATTTCATCACCATATGCCCCTTCCAACTTTGTTTTAGAGAATTCTGAAGTACGTCCAAACGGCCTCACAACCGCTGACCACGTGAATGGTGTTGTGTCGGCAAGTGGTTTGCTCAACGTTGTGAACAGAGTGCCCCATGGTGGCGGTGGGGTTATGGTATATACTGGCATAAACTACGGACAACGAACACAATTGCATTTTATTGACAGCAATTTAATTCTACAGAGATACCGTGACGAGATCCTGAGGCCCGTTGTCGTTGCCATTCACCCACCAACATCACTTCATGTTTCAGCATGTTAATGCATGTCTCAAGGATCTGTACACAATTCCTGGAAGCTGAAAATGTCCCAGTTCTTCCATGGCCTGCGTACTCACCAGACATGTCACCCTTTGAGCATGTTTGGGATGCTCTGGATCGACGTGTACGACAGCGTGTTCCTGTTCCCGCCAATATCCATCAACTTCACACAGCCATTGGAGAGGAGTGGAGACTACATTCCACAGGACACAAATCAACAGCCTGATCAACTCTATGTGAAGGAGATGTGTCGCGCTGCATGAGGCTAATGGTGATCACACCAGATACTGACTGGTTTTTTGATCCACACCCCTACCTTTTCTTTAAGGTATCTGTGACCAACAGATGCATATCTGTATTCCCAGTCATGTGAAATCCATAGATTAGAGCCTAATGAATGTATTTCAATTGACTGATTTTCCTTCTATGAACTCAGTAAAATCTTTGAAATTGCTGCATCTTGTGTTTATTTTTTTGGTTCAGTATATATAGTTCAATACCAAACATAACATCAGTACTTTCAAAGACGAGAGAATATGGGAACTAAGACGCTCTTTCTTTCCGTGATACAATTTAGAGTTCTGGTTCATTCTATGGTGCTATCTATCATCAGTGTAGAGAAATGAAAACAGACATACGACCTCTGCGGGTTATAATACAAATTAACAGGATATTACTAGCTTCATTCAGTTATATTTCCTGCCAACATTAATCCACACGCTGTGATGTACTTATTATTAGGATAATTTGTGTTATTACACACACACACACACACACACAAATACACACACACACCTCTGTGCGCAGTCCTCCGATAGTTCATCTGTGATGTGTTATATCTTATTTAGAAAGGTAATAAACCTTTCATCATCTTTGTGCCAGATTCCATTTCAAAAGTACCAAAAGGCTTCTTTTCTAATCCCCTGTATGTAATACATTGTATATCATATTGAGCCTCTAGCAAATATTTAGCCAGAAACTTGATGATATAAAAGCTTCAAACCAGAGTAATAGGGTGTCTGAAACAGCACGCTATTCCCTATATAGTGCACAACTTTTGACCAGAGCCCTATGATTCCCTATTCCCTATATAGTGCACAACTTTTGACCAGAGCCCTATGATTCCCTATTCCCTATATAGTGCACTACTTTTGACCGGAGCCCTATGATTCCCTATTCCCTATATAGTGCACTACTTTTGACTGGAGCCCAATGATTCCCTATTCCCTATATAGTGCACTACTTTTGACCAGAGCCCTATGATTCCCTATTCCCTATATAGTGCACAACTTTTGACCAGAGCCCTATGATTCCCTATTCCCTATATAGTGCACAACTTTTGACCAGAGCCCTATGATTCCCTATTCCCTATATAGTGCACTACTTTTGACTGGAGCCCTATGATTCCCTATTCCATATATAGTGCACTACTTTTGACTGGAGCCCTATGATTCCCTATTCCCTATATAGTGCACTACTTTTGACTGGAGCCCTATGATTCCCTATTCCCTATATAGTGCACTACTTTTGACTGGAGCCCTATGATTCCCTATTCCCTATATAGTGCACTACTTTTGACTGGAGCCCTATGATTCCCTATTCCCTATATAGTGCACTACTTTTGACCAGAGCCCTATGATTCCCTATTCCCTATATAGTGCACTACTTTTGACTGGAGCCCTATGATTCCCTATTCCCTATATAGTGCACTACTTTTGACTGGAGCCCTATGATTCCCTATTCCCTATATAGTGCACTACTTTTGACTGGAGCCCTATGATTCCCTATTCCCTATATAGTGCACTACTTTTGACTGGAGCCCTATGATTCCCTATTCCCTATATAGTGCACTACTTTTGACTGGAGCCCTATGATTCCCTATTCCCTATATAGTGCACTACTTTTGACTGGAGCCCTATGATTCCCTATTCCCTATATAGTGCACTACTTTTGACTGGAGCCCTATGATTCCCTATTCCCTATATAGTGCACTACTTTTGACTGGAGCCCTATGATTCCCTATTCCCTATATAGTGCACTACTTTTGACCAGAGCCCTATGATTCCCTATTCCCTATATAGTGCACTACTTTTGACTGGAGCCCTATGATTCCCTATTCCCTATATAGTGCACAACTTTTGACCAGAGCCCTATGATTCCCTATTCCCTATATAGTGCACTACTTTTGACTGGAGCCCTATGATTCCCTATTCCCTATATAGTGCACTACTTTTGACTGGAGCCCTATGATTCCCTATTCCCTATATAGTGCACTACTTTTGACTGGAGCCCAATGATTCCCTATTCCCTATATAGTGCACTACTTTTGACTGGAGCCCTATGATTCCCTATTCCCTATATAGTGCACTACTTTTGACCAGAGCCCTATGATTCCCTATTCCCTATATAGTGCACTACTTTTGACTGGAGCCCTATGATTCCCTATTCCCTATATAGTGCACTACTTTTGACCAGAGCCCTATGATTCCCTATTCCCTATATAGTGCACTACTTTTGACTGGAGCCCTATGATTCCCTATTCCCTATATAGTGCACTACTTTTGACTGGAGCCCAATGATTCCCTATTCCCTATATAGTGCACTACTTTTGACTGGAGCCCTATGATTCCCTATTCCCTATATAGTGCACTACTTTTGACCAGAGCCCTATGATTCCCTATTCCCTATATAGTGCACTACTTTTGACTGGAGCCCTATGATTCCCTATTCCCTATATAGTGCACTACTTTTGACCAGAGCCCTATGATTCCCTATTCCCTATATAGTGCACTACTTTTGACTGGAGCCCTATGATTCCCTATTCCCTATATAGTGCACTACTTTTGACTGGAGCCCTATGATTCCCTATTCCCTATATAGTGCACTACTTTTGACCGGAGCCCTATGATTCCCTATTCCCTATATAGTGCACTACTTTTGACTGGAGCCCTTTGATTCTCTATTCCCTATATAGTGCACTACTTTTGACTGGAGCCCTATGATTCCCTATTCCCTATATAGTGCACTACTTTTGACCGGAGCCCTATGATTCCCTATTCCCTATATAGTGCACTACTTTTGACTGGAGCCCTATGATTCCCTATTCTCTATATAGTGCACTACTTTTGACCAGAGCCCTATGATTCCCTATTCCCTATATAGTGCACTATTTATGACCTGAGCCCTATGATTCCCTATTCCCTATATAGTGCACTATTTATGACCTGAGCCCTATGATTCCCTATTCCCTATATAGTGCACTATTTATGCCCGGAGCCCTATGATTCCCTATTCCCTATATAGTGCACTACTTTTGACTGGAGCCCTATGATTCCCTATTCCCTATATATTGCACTACTTTTGACTGGAGCCCTATGATTCCCTATTCCCTATATAGTGCACTACTTTTGACTGGAGCCCTATGATTCCCTATTCCCTATATAGTGCACTACTTTTGACTGGAGCCCTATGATTCCCTATTCCCTATATAGTGCACTACTTTTCACTGGAGCCCTATGATTCCCTATTCCCTATATAGTGCACTACTTTTGACTGGAGCCCTATGATTCCCTATTCCCTATATAGTGCACTACTTTTGACTGGAGCCCTATGATTCCCTATTCCCTATATAGTGCACTACTTTTGACTGGAGCCCTATGATTCCCTATTCCCTATATAGTGCACTACTTTTGACTGGAGCCCTATGATTCCCTATTCCCTATATAGTGCACTACTTTTCACTGGAGCCCTATGATTCCCTATTCCCTATATAGTGCACTACTTTTGACTGGAGCCCTATGATTCCCTATTCCCTATATAGTGCACTACTTTTGACCAGAGCCCTATGATTCCCTATTCCCTATATAGTGCACTACTTTTGACTGGAGCCCTATGATTCCCTATTCCCTATATAGTGCACTACTTTTGACTGGAGCCCTATGATTCCCTATTCCCTATATAGTGCACTACTTTTGACCGGAGCCCTATGATTCCCTATTCCCTATATAGTGCACTACTTTTGACTGGAGCCCTTTGATTCTCTATTCCCTATATAGTGCACTACTTTTGACTGGAGCCCTATGATTCCCTATTCCCTATATAGTGCACTACTTTTGACCGGAGCCCTATGATTCCCTATTCCCTATATAGTGCACTACTTTTGACTGGAGCCCTATGATTCCCTATTCTCTATATAGTGCACTACTTTTGACCAGAGCCCTATGATTCCCTATTCCCTATATAGTGCACTATTTATGACCTGAGCCCTATGATTCCCTATTCCCTATATAGTGCACTATTTATGACCTGAGCCCTATGATTCCCTATTCCCTATATAGTGCACTATTTATGCCCGGAGCCCTATGATTCCCTATTCCCTATATAGTGCACTACTTTTGACTGGAGCCCTATGATTCCCTATTCCCTATATATTGCACTACTTTTGACTGGAGCCCTATGATTCCCTATTCCCTATATAGTGCACTACTTTTGACTGGAGCCCTATGATTCCCTATTCCCTATATAGTGCACTACTTTTGACTGGAGCCCTATGATTCCCTATTCCCTATATAGTGCACTACTTTTCACTGGAGCCCTATGATTCCCTATTCCCTATATAGTGCACTACTTTTGACTGGAGTCCTATGATTCCCTATTCCCTATATAGTGCACTACTTTTGACTGGAGCCCTATGATTCCCTATTCCCTATATAGTGCACTACTTTTGACTGGAGCCCTATGATTCCCTATTCCCTATATAGTGCACTACTTTTGACCAGAGCCCTATGATTCCCTATTCCCTATATAGTGCACTACTTTTGACTGGAGCCCTATGATTCCCTATTCCCTATATAGTGCACTACTTTTGACTGGAGCCCTATGATTCCCTATTCCCTATATAGTGCACTACTTTTGACTGGAGCCCTATGATTCCCTATTCCCTATATAGTGCACTACTTTTGACTGGAGCCCTATGATTCCCTATTCCCTATATAGTGCACTACTTTTGACCAGAGCCCTATGATTCCCTATTCCCTATATAGTGCACTACTTTTGACTGGAGCCCTATGATTCCCTATTCCCTATATAGTGCACTACTTTTGACTGGAGCCCTATGATTCCCTATTCCCTATATAGTGCACTACTTTTGAATGGAGCCCTGTGATTCTCTATTCCCTATATAGTGCACTACTTTTGACCGGAGCCCTGTGATTCTCTATTCCCTATATAGTGCACTACTTTTGACCAGAGCCCTGTGATTCCCTATTCCCTATATAGTGCACTACTTTTGACTGGAGCCCTATGATTCCCTATTCCCTATATAGTGCACTACTTTCGACTGGAGCCCTATGATTCCCTATTCCCTATATAGTGCACTACTTTTGACTGGAGCCCTATGATTCCCTATTCCCTATATAGTGCACTACTTTTGACCAGAGCCCTATGATTCCCTATTCCCTATATAGTGCACTACTTTTGACTGGAGCCCTATGATTCCCTATTCCCTATATAGTGCACTACTTTTGACCAGAGCCCTATGATTCCCTATTCCCTATATATTGCACTACTTTTGACTGGAGCCCTATGATTCCCTATTCCCTATATAGTGCACTACTTTTGACCAGAGCCCTATGATTCCCTATTCCCTATATAGTGCACTACTTTTGACTGGGGCCCTATGATTCCCTATTCCCTATATAGTGCACTACTTTTGACCAGAGCCCTATGATTCCCTATTCCCTATATAGTGCACTACTTTTGACTGGAGCACTATGATTCCCTATTCCCTATATAGTGCACTATTTATGACCTGAGCCCTATGATTCCCTATTCCCTATATAGTGCACTATTTATGACCTGAGCCCTATGATTCCCTATTCCCTATATAGTGCACTATTTATGCCCGGAGCCTATGTTATGCCTAGGAGTACGTATCCATTAAAGCAGGGTTCCCCAACTGGCAGTGATTTTATTAGGCCCCCGAAGTTTTCTGAGTAAAATAAATCAATTAAACAGTTGGAGAAAAAAAAAGTGTGTTTTCTTTTAAATGTTCATTGTTGGATATAAAAGACTATAAAAAATAAAATTTTAATTCAAAATATAACTACATCAGAAAATCAGCTCTAAGTGATATTAATTTAAGAAATCTGTTCCCAAGTATCCGCATAGTAGAGAGACCATGTGATTGTATACACATGCATGCAAAGTTTTAAATTATTATGTTTTAGTCAAACATTATATCTGTCTGGGCTTCTTGCGGTCAATTTGCAGTCTACAAATTATTTGTAATTTTGTTCCCGGCCCCCCAACTATTCGCTCAATAAAATAAATTGGCCCGCGGCTGAATCTAGTTGATGATCCCTGCTGTAAGAAATAGAGAACAGTCTTAGTATGGACACTTTATGGCATTCAGATTTTATGAAGCGTATCAGATACAGTCTGCCTTGTTCTCCTGTTCGTTCTTTTAAACAACGTTTATTATTCATTATTCAAAGTTCAAAGACAAGACTCATTGCTCATTGGGGTTAATTTGAGATTTAAGTAGCTCACTTAAGCCAATAAACTTCAAACAGAACCAGCCAGGTACCAGGTTTGAAATCTCATTTCATTACTCCCATCTAGGTCTTCCCTCCTTCACTCTGAAAGGATCTTAATGGCAATCTAATGCTTAGAAACAATATGTAAACGTCCTAATATTGAGTTGCACCCTGCTTTTGCCCTCAGAACAACCTCAATTTGACGGGGCATGGACTCCACCAGGTGACGAAAGTTGTCTGGATGTCCTTTGAGTGGTGGAACAATCTTGATACACGTGGGAAGCGGTTGCAGATCTCTATCGTACCCTGTTCAAAGGCACTGAAGTCTTTTGGTCATGTCCATTTGTCCTCTGAATGGGACACATACACAATCCATGCTTCAATTGTCTCGAGGCTTGAAAGTCCTTCTTTAACCCGTCTCCTCCCCTTCATCTGCACTGATTGAAGTGGATTTAACAGGTGGCATTAATAAGGGATCATAGCTTTCACCTGGTCAGTCTATGTCATGGAAGGAGCAGGTGTTCTTAATGTTTTGCGTACTCAGTGTATATATATATATATATATATATATATATATATATATATATATATATATATATATAAACTCCACAAAAAAATATAATGTCCTCTCACTGTCAACTGCATTTATTTTCAGTAATCATTACATGTGAAAATATTTGTATGAACATAACAAGAATCAACATTTGAGACATCAACTGAACAAGTTCCACAGACATGTGACTAACAGAAATTGAATAATGTGTCCCTGAACAAAGGGGGGGGGGTCAAAATCAAAAGTAACAGTCAGTATCTGGTGTGGCCACCAGCTGCATTAAGTACTGCAGTGCATCTCCTCCTCATGGACTACACCAGATTTGCCAGTTCTTGCTGTGAGATGTTACCCCACTCTTCCACCAAGGCACCTGCAAGTTCCAGGACATTTCTGGGGGGAATGGCCCTAGCCCTCACCCTCCGATCCAACCGGTCCCAGACGTGCTTAATGGGATTGAGATCCGGGCTCTTCGCTGGCCATGGCAGAACACTGACATTCCTGTCTTGCAGGAAATCAGCCATACTGTTCGTTCTGTGCTTAGTGGCATTGTCATGCTGGAGGGTCATGTCAGGATGAGCCTGCAGGAAGGGTACCACATGAGGGAGGGTCATGTCAGGATGAGCCTGCAGGAAGGGTACCACATGAGGGAGGAGCATGTCTTCCCTGTAACTCACAGCGTTGAGATTGTCTACAATGACAACAAGCTCTGTCCGATGATGCTGGGACACACTGACCCAGACCATGACGGACCCTCCACCTCCAAATCGATCCTGCTCCAGAGTACAGGCGGTGTAATGCTCATTCCTTTAACTATAAACGCAAATCTGACCATCACCTCTGGTGAGACAAGACTGCGACTTGTCAGTGAAGACCACTTTTTACCAGTCCTCACTGGTCCAGCGACGGTGGGTTTGTGTTCATAGGCAATGTTGTTGCTGTTTTTCAGAGTCAGTAGAAAGGCCTTTTAGTGTCCTACGTTTTCATAACTGTGACCTTAATTGCCTGCTGTTGGTGACTTAATGACTGTTCTACAGGTGCATGTTCATTAATTGTTTATGGTTCATTGAACAAGCATGGGAAACAGTGTTTAAACCCTTTACAATGAAGATCTGTGAAGTTATTTTGATTTTTTTATTAATTATCTTTGGGTCTTGAAAAAGGGATGTCAATTTTTTTTGCTGAGTTTATATTATATATATATATATATATATATATATATATATATATATATATAAAGTTATTGCCCTACCATTTTTGGCACGGACACAAAGTGTTGCTGGCGTTGTCAGTTTGATCTGTGAAAGAAGGGTCTGACGCCTGCTGCTCTGCACTCAGGGTACTGATGTGGTGAAACATTCCACCCTCCCTGCATGTGTGTCGTGAGAGAGGGAAAGTGTGTGTGTGTTTCAGTGTCAAATCAAATCCACATTTATTGGTCATTGGAAAAGTTTTGCAGATCTTATAGCAGGTGCAGCGGAATGCAGCAATATCTAGCAATACAGTAACAACAAACACAATCAGAACCAGCAATATCAGAACCAGCAGTATCAGAACTAGCAATATCAAAACCAGCAATATCAGAACCAGCAGTATCAGAACTAGCAATATCAAAACCAGCAATATCAGAACCAGCAGTATCAGAACTAGCAATATCAAAACCAGCAATATCAGAACCAGCAATATCAGAACCAGCAATATCAAAACCAGCAATATCAGAACTAGCAATATCAAAACCAGCAATATCAGAACCAGCAGTATCAGAACTAGCAATATCAAAACCAGCAGTATCAGAACTATCAATATCAGAACCAGCAGTATCAGAACTAGCAATATCAAAACCAGCAGTATCAGAACTATCAATATCAGAACCAGCAGTATCAGAACTAGCAATATCAAAAACAGCAATATCAGAACCAGCAGTATCAGAACTAGCAATATCAAAACCAGCATGATCAGAACTATCAATATCAGAACCAGCAGTATCAGAACTACCAATATCAGTCCCAGCAGTATCAGAACTAGCAATATCAAAACCAGCAGTATCAGAACTAGCAATATCATAACCAGCAATATTAGAACCAGAAATGTCAGAACTAGCAATATCAAAACCAGCAATATCAGAACCAGCAGTATCAGAACTAGCAATATCAAAACCAGCAATATTAGAACCATAAATGTCAGAACCAGCAATATCAAAACCAGCAATATCAGAACCAGCAATATCAGAACCAGCAATATCAAAACCAGCAATATTAAAACCAGCAATACCAGAACCAGCAAAACCAGAACCAGCAATGTCGGAACCAGCAGTATCAGAACCATCAATGTCAGAACCAGCAAAATCACAATCCAGAATATACAGTAAATGAATATATATTTATGTGAATGGTGTGTATAGACCAGGGCTCTCCAACCCTGTTCCTGTACAGCTACCGTCCTGTAGGTTTTCGCTCTAATCTCAATCTAGCGCAATTGGTTTTTTTAATTAATTGGTTGATAAACTGAATCAGGTTAGTTTAAACTGGGGTTGGAGCGAACACCTATAGGACAGTAGCTCTCCAGGAACAGGGTTGGAGAGCCCTGGTATAAACCTACAGGAAATTAGCTCTCCAGGAACAGGGTTGGAGAGCCCTGGTATAAACCTACAGGAAATTATCTCTCCAGGAACAGGGTTGGACAGCCCTGGTGTAAACCTACAGGACAGTAGCTCTCCAGGAACAGGGTTGGACAGCCCTGGTATAAACCTACAGGACAGTAGCTCTCCAGGAACAGGGTTGGAGAGCCCTGGTATATGTGGTATATGTGGTATATGTGTATATGGAAAGAAAAATTTCTGTTCAGCAGCAGTTATATATTGAGCCATGACTAAAATAAAGTAATTACATATGGCTAAAACAGTATGTAACATTATTAAAGCGACCAATGTTCAATTACTCTATATAAATAGGACAACAGTCTCTAAGATGCAGTGTGGTAGCTGGCTAGTGAAATTGTCTAAGGTTCAGGGTAGGGTACTGGGCGGGTGCCGGCTGTTCAACAGTCAGATGAACTGGAGAAAGGAGCTGTTTTACAGTCTCTCAGACCCAGCTTTAATGCACCTGTACTGTTTCCACCTAGATGGTAACAGGGTGAACAGGCCATGACTCAGGTGGCTGAGGTCCTTGATGATCTTCTTGGCCTTCCTGTGACACTGGGTGCTGTCCTGAAGGGCAGGCAGTGTGCCTCCGATGAGTCTTTGGGATGACCGAACCACCCTCTGGAGAGCCCTGCGTTTGCGAGAGGTGCAGTTGCCGTACCAGGCGGTGATACAGCCCGACAGAATGCTCTCAACGGTGCATCTGTAGAAGTTTGTGAGGGTCTTATGGGCCAAGACACATTTCTTCAGCCTCCTGAGGTTGAAGGGGTGCTGTTGCACAATATTCACCACGCTGTCGGTGTGAAGTGGACCATTTCAGGTTCTCAGTGATGTGCACGCAGAGGAACTTGAAGCTTCTGACCCTCTCCACTGCTCTCGCTGCTGTCTCCTGTAGTTCACGTTTAACTCCTTTGTTTTGTTTGATGTTGGGGATTGACGTTTCCCGTCATCGTTGGTAATCAGGCCTACCACACCTACCAGGTCTATTAGGCCCACCACTGTTGTCATATGTTCTGAGGACGCAACTTGTGATGCCGTCTGGGCCAGAAGCCAGGGTTAACACGCTTCAATTTCTAGCTCACATCGGCCACGGAGATCAGGATTACATAGTCCTTGTGAGTGGGGGAGCCATGTCAGTGACTCTGTCTTGTTTTCTTCGAAGAGGGCGAAGAAGGTGGTTAGCTTCTCTGTGAGCGAGACATCGGTGTTCGTGACGTGGCTGGCTTTCACTCTTTAATCCGTGATTGTCTGGAGTTCCTGCCACATGTGTCTAGTGTCTGAGCCGTTGAATGGCGACTCCACTTTGTTCCTGTACTGTCGTTTTGCTTCTTTGATTGTCTTACGAAGGTCAAAACTGGTCTGTGTTTCCATGTCTATGTTCCCAGTCACCTTGCCGTGGTTAAATGCGGGTTTTTTTCTCGCATTTTTATTTTTGTGTGAATGCTGCCATCTATCCACAGTTTGTGGTTGGGATAAGTTGTATTCGTCACAGTAGGAACAGCATCCTCTATGCACTTCCTGATGAACCCAGTCACCGAATCAGTGTATACATTGATATTATTCTCAGGAGGTGACCCGGGAACATTCCCCATTCCACTTGATCAAAACAATCTTGAAGCATAGATTCCGATTTGTCAGACCAACCGTCCAGGGTGCTTCCTGCTTAAGTTTCTGCCTATAGGTGAGGAGGAGCAGGATGCAGGTGTGTTCTGATTTGTCGAAGGCAGGGAGAGGGAGGGCCTTGGAGCCATCCCAGAAGGGAGAGCAACAGTGGACTAGTCTGTTCTCCCCACGTGTAGCACAGAAAATGTGTTGAAAGAATTTTGTGTAGCGTTTTCCTCAGATTTCCTTTATTACAGTCCCCCCAAGCTACAATGAAAGTGGCCTCAGGATATGCTGTTTCCAGTTTGCACAAAGTCCAGCGTCCACTGTCGCGGTGTTGGCTTGGGGAGGAATATACACTGCAGGGACAATAACCAAATAAAATTATCTCGGGAGGTAATTCAATCGGCATTTCCTTGTGAGGTATTCCAGATCAGGGGAACGAAAGGACTTCCTGTACGTTACCACATTCACACCATGTGTTGTTAATCATGAAACAAATCCCTCCAACTTTTTTTCCCCCTTGAGAGTTCTTTCTTCCTGTCCGCTCGACGGATGGGGAACCCCGCTGGCTCAATGGAAGGAGACAATATATCCAGCTGTCACTCCTTTTAAAACAGTGTATGTTACAGTCCCTTAGGTGAGTGCTGCCATTAACGCAGTAGAACAAGTAGTCAACCAGATCAAAGAGTCTATAAGTCAGGAACTATGGGATCCATTGTTTGGGATGACCACAGAACACACAATAGAAAAGAGCGAGGGAGAGTGGAGTCAGAGTGATGGAGAGAGAGAGCGAGAGACAAGAGAAGGGGGAGAGAGAGTGGAGAGAGAGAGACGTAGAGAGAGGGAGAGAAAAGGAAAGACACAAGGGAGAGAGAGAGAGAGAGAAAGAGAGAGAAACAGAAAGCGAGGAAACAAAGGGAGGCGTCTCTGAGCGTGTAATAACCTAACAGTTCTGAACCACTGAGCTCATCTCTGTCCTCTGACTCGCTCTCTCTTTTCCTGAGGTTCATTCTATGTGACGAGCCGTCGCCCCATCCTGCTCCTCGTTCCCCTGTATCAACGCTTCCGCCGTCTTTCGACAGATCAGGCTCTGATCGTCTGGATGGTTGGCTGCACCCGGCAGCACTTCTACCACATCAATCAGAAACGCCGCACTTCTCTCCTCGTCTTTTCTCTCATTCTCCTCTCCCCTTTTGAAGCATGGCACCCAGATTGCCCATTAGTGAAGTACCCACCAATCATACTGGAGGATTCAGCTGTGACCCTCTCTGGGTGGTGTAGCAGGGTCTGCTGCTGTTATACCATAGAAATAGACTGAATAGAACCGACATTCACTTTCAAGTCAAACTGCTTTGGGTTTTTCCCTTCTCTATTAATTATATTTCTATGTACCTGCACCATACCCATTCTACCGTAGCATACTGTAGCTATGTACCTGCACCATACCCCTTCTACCGTAGCATACTGTAGCTTTAGGCTTGACTTGAGTCGCCGGCAATGAGGCTCTGAGATCCAATTTGTTTGTGCTGAAATGACTTCAATCCCGCTGCCACAGAATATTAGGGACAGTAAATTACTGTTTTCCCCCAGGCGTCCGTCCGTCCGTCCGTCTCTCTCTCTCTCTCTCTCTCTCTCTCTCTCTCTCTCTCTCTCTCTCTCTCTCTCTCTCTCTCTCTCTCTCTCTCTCTCTCTCTCTCTCTCTCTCTCTCTCTCTCTCTCTCTCTCTCTCTCTCTCTCTCTCTCTCTCTCTCCTCTCTCTCTCTCTCTCTCTGGTAACTGTAATGCAATGTTAATTTTGTACACCATGGAGTGTTACACTCAAAATGTAACACTATATTCAGTGGAACCATATGTTATCTGAGCTAGGGGTAGTGTTGATTTGACACTGCAAAATGTAAGATGTAAAGCCTTCTTCAACCATGGTCTTGGGCTCCACAGGGCGGCTCTAGCTCTATCCAACACACCTGGACAATAACAAAGCCCATGACTAGAAGAACTAGGTGGGTTTAACATTTTAGTGGAGAACAACAGTGACATTCCACCTTTTGTGACTGAGAGAAAATGTTTCCTAACAAATTAAATCTGTTATTCCTATTACTTTTGGTTAGCGGAGAATCAGAAGGATGGACATTTGACGCACAATCCACTGCAATCCACTGCAACTATATATTACCTGCACCATGACAACCTGCACCCACAACACCATGACAACCTGCACCCACAACACCATGACAATCTGCACCCACAACACCATGACAACCTGCACCCACAACACCATGACAACCTGCACCCACAACACCATGACAACCTGCACCCACAACACCATGACAACCTGCACCCACAACACCATGACAACCTGCACCCACAACACCATGACAACTATATATAACCTGCACCATGACAACCTGCACCCACAACACAATGACAACTATATATAACCTGCACCATGACAACCTACACCCACAACACAATGACAACTATATATTACCTGCACCATGACAACCTGCACCCACACCACCATGACAACCTGCACCCACAACACCATGACAACCTGCACCCACAACACCATGACAACCTGCACCCACAACACCATGACAACCTGCACCCACAACACCATGACAACCTGCACCCACACCACCATGACAACCTGCACCCACAACACCATGACAACCTGCACCCACAACACCATGACAACCTGCACCCACAACACCATGACAACCTGCACCCACAACACCATGACAACTATATATTTCCTGCACCATGACTGTAAGGGTTTTCCTCCTCCTCTTCGTTTGAGGAGGAGAAGCGAGAAGGATCGGAGGACCAATGCGCAGCGTGGTAAGTGTCCATGGTTGTTTATTTAAAAACATAAACTGAACACTATGAATACAAAAACAATAAACGTGAACAAAACCGAAACAGTACCGTGTGGTGAACAAACACAGACACGGAAACAATCACCCACAAAACAACAGTGAAACCCAGGCTACCTAAGTATGATTCTCAATCACAGACAACTAACGACACCTGCCTCTAATTGAGAACCATACTAGGCCGAACACAGAAAACCAACCTAGAAACACAAAACATAGAATGCCCACCCAACTTAGGTCCTGACCAACTAAAACAAACAAATAACACAAGAACTAGGGTCAGAACGTGACAGTACCCCCCCCCCCCCAAGGTGCGGATTCCGGCATCAAAACCTGAACCTATAGGGGAGGGTCTGGGTGGGCATATGTCCGCGGTGGCGGCTCTGGCGCTGGACGTGGCCCCCACTTCACCATAGTCTTAGTCCGCCTCTGTGGCCTCCTTGGAACGGCGACCCTTGCCGCCGACCCTGACCTGGGAACACTAATAAATAGGCCCACAGGACTGAGGGACACCCCTGGACTTAGCAAATTCCTCCGGACTGAGGGGCAGCTCAGGACTGAGGGGCAGCTCAGGACTGAAGGGCAGCTCAGGACTGAGGGGCAGCTCAGGACTAAGGGGTAGCTCAGGACTGAGGGGCAGCTCAGGACTGAGGGGCAGCTCAGGACTGAGGGGCAGCTCAGGACTGAGGGGCAGCTCAGGACTAAGGGGTAGCTCAGGACTGAGAGGTAGCTCAGGACTGAGGGGTAGCTCAGGACGGAGAGGTAGCTCAGGTTGGTTGACGGCTCTGGCAGCTCCTGGCTGGTTGACGGCTCTGGTAGCTCCTGGCTGACTGACGGCTCTGGCAGCTCCTGACTGGCTGACGGCTCTGGCAGCTCCTGGCTGGTTGACGGTTCTGTTAGCTCCTGGCTGACTGGCGGCTCTGGCAGCTCCTGGCTGGCTGGCAGCTCCTGTCTGTCCAGCGCTGCTAGAGCCTTCCTCCTCTCCAGCGCCACCAGATTATCTCGTCTCTCCAGAGCTGCTAGAGTCTCCCGTCTCTCCAGAGCTGCTAGGCCCCTGGCCTGTCCTGAGCCGCCAGAGCCGCCAGTCTGTCCTGAGCCGCCAGAGCCGCCAGTCTGTCATGAGCGCCAGAGCCGCCAGTCTGTCTATGTTAGTTGCTTGTGTCAGCACAGTTCTTAAAGCTTCACGGTCGTTTTTCGTTTATTGTTTTGTATTCAGTGTTCAGTGCTTTCTTTAATTAAAATATCATCATGAACACATACCACGCTGCATTTTGGTCCGCTTCTTACGACGATCGTGACAATGACAACCTGAACCCACAACACCATGACAACCTGCACCCACAACACCATGACAACCTGCACCCACAACACAATGACAACCTGCACCCACAACACCATGACAACCTGCACCCACAACACCATGACAACCTGCACCCACAACACCATGACAACCTGCACCCACAACACAATGACAACCTGCACCCACAACACCATGACAACCTGCACCAACAACACCATGACAACCTACACCCACAACACCATGACAACATACACCCACAACAACATGACAACCTGCACCTACAACACCATGACAACCTGCACCCACACCACCATGACAACCTGCACCCACAACACCATGACAGACTCAGCAGTGATGAGAGGAAGAGTGAGAGAGAGAGAGAGGAAGAGGCAGAGAGAGGGAGAGGAAGACAGAGATAAAGACAGAGAGAGAGTGAGCGAGAGACGAGAGAGAGAGAACCGGCCTCGTACTTATCTCAGTAGTATATAGATGTTTGTTTGTCGTTGCTGTTTTTGAAATATTGAAATAATACCCTTAATGTGGTTCTCCAAACGGTTTCCCTACTTTAATACACACGGGACAAATCATTCTTTCTATGGTAATACAGATTGTACATTTCAACTAAATTGTTTTAAAAAAGCTTGACAATTCTTAAACGTGAGTAATTTCCAGCTCTTGTGCAAACGATTCGTAGACTTGTTTGTGAATATGTATTTTAGACTCCATGGAGTTTACACAACACGTTCTCTCAGTCTGCAGAATCAGACCTTCATCCACGTTCTCTCAGTCTGCAGAATCAGACCTTCATCCACGTTCTCCAAACGTCAAATGTCCAAGTTGCTCCAAATGTCAAATTTCGAGGTTGTTTTTGTTCTCTTGCTGTTCTGTATCGCTCCATTTCAAAGGTTTTATTTAATGGTTAAGTTTAGACACTCATTCTTGATGGTTAAAATAAGGTTTAAGTTCAGACACTCATTCTGGATGGTTAAGGTTTGCGATAGGGTTAACTACAAAAAATACTCTAATCAAATAAAACCAAGCTTTATTTATACGGCTTATTTCAGACATGCAATGCAATGTGCTTTACTGGAAAAATTAAGAAATATTATTTACCCAACCAACGTAAGATTGAAGAAAACAAACAAAGAATGACAGAAACTGAACCATTAAAAAATACTGTGAGGAAAAGCAAAGCTAAAAGGTGTTTTTAAGATGTCATTTAAATATGTCCACAGTTTCAGCTCCCCTCAGGTTCTCTGGCAGCTATTCCAGAGGCTGGGGCATAGTAACTAAAGGATGGGGGCATAGTAACTAAAGGCTGTCTCTCCATGCCTCTTGGTCCCCCTCAGGTTCTCTGGCAGTTTATTCCAGAGACTGGGGCATAGTAACTAAAGGATGGGGGCATAGTAACTAAAGGCTGGGCCATAGTAACTAAAGGATGGGGGCATAGTAACTAAAGGATGGGGGCATAGTAACTAAAGGATGGGGGCATAGTAACTAAAGGAGGGGGGCATAGTAACTAAAGGATGGGGGCATAGTAACTAAAGGATGGGGGCATAGTAACTAAAGGATGGGGGCATAGTAACTAAACGATGGGGGCATAGTAACTAAAGGATGGGGGCATAGTAACTAAAGGATGGGGGCATAGTAACTAAAGGATGGGGGCATAGTAACTAAAGGATGGGGGCATAGTAACTAAAGGATGGGGGCATAGTAACTAAAGGCTGGGGGCATAGTAACTAAAGACAAGGGGCATAGTAACTAAAGGATGGGGGGATAGTGACTAAAGGCTGCCTCTCCATGCCTCTTGGCTCCCCTTAGGTTGCCTGGCAGACTATTCCAGAGGCTGGGGGCATAATAACTAAAAGGCTGGGGACATAGTAACTAAAGGATGAGGGCATAGTAACTAAAGGATGGGGGGATAGTAACTAAAGGCTGTCTCTCCATGCCTCTTGGTCCCCCTCAGGTTCTCT
>NC_092154.1:7192388-7199888 GCF_045791955.1 Oncorhynchus clarkii lewisi
GCACGGGGGAATTGTCATGCTGAAACAGGAGAGGGCCTTCCCCAAACTGTTGCCACAAAAGGTTGGAAGCACCAAAATCTTCTAGAATGTCATTGTATGCTGTAGCATTAAGACTTCCCTTCACTGGAACTAAGGGACCTAGCCTGAACCCTGAAAAACAACCCCACACAATTATTCCTCCTCCACCAAACATTACAGTTGGCACTATACATTGGGGCAGGTAGAGTTCTCCTGACATCCACCAAACACAGATTCGTCCATCAGACTGCAAGATGGTAAAGTGTGGTTCAATACTCCAGAGATCGCGTTTCCACTGCTTTAGAGTTCAATGGCGGTTAGCTTTACACCACTCCAGCAGACACTTGGCATTGCACATGGTGATCTTAGGCTTGTGTGCGGCTGCTCGGCCATGGAAACCCATTTCATGAAGCTCCTAACAAACAGTTATTGTCCTGACGTTGCTTCCAGAGGCAGTTTGGAACTCAGTAGTGAGTGTTGCAACCGAGGACAGGCAATTTTTATGCGTTAAGTACTTCAGCACTTGGCGGTCCCATTCTGTGAGCTTGTGTGGCCTACCACTTTGCGGCTGAGCCATTGTTGCTCCTAGACGGTTCCATTTCACAATAACAACACTTACAGTTGACCGAGGGAGCTCTAGCAGGGCAGAAATTTGACAAACTGACTAGTTGGAAAGGTGGCATCCTATGACTTTGAACATTGCTGAGCTCTTCAGTAAGGCCGTTCTACTGCCAATTTTTGTCTATGGTGTGTGCTGTGTGCTCAAATTTTAACGGGTGTCCACATACTTTTGTATTATATGGTTTATGTATTTAGCAGTTGGCAACGTGATGTATCGCCCCTGTAGGGAGTGGAAATAGCTATTAGGAAAGGTGGCTATCTACGTCACATGGAGTTTGTTACTTAGTGCCTTGGTGGGTTTAGTGACAAAGTAGCTCAGCATTGGAGATTGTAGGCTAGGATCCATCAGCCAGCCTGTAGTCCAGCAGCCACCGATCCATCCATCCATGGATAGCTGTTGGCCATCCATCCAGCTGGCCAACAGCTATCCATCCAGCTGGCCAACAGCTATCCATCCAGCTGGCCAACAGCTATCCATCCAGCTGGCCAACAGCTATCCATCCATCCATCCAGCTGGCCAACAGCTATCCATCCAGCTGGCCAACAGCTATCCATCCAGCTGGTCAACAGCTATCCATCCATCCATCCAGCTGGCGAACAGCTGTCCATCCATCCATCCAGTTGGCCAACAGCTATCCATCCAGCTGGCCAACAGCTATTCATCCATTCATCCAGCTGGCCAACAGCTATTCATCCATCCATCCAGCTGGCCAACAGCTATCCATCCATCCAGCTGGCCAACATCTATCCATCCATCCATTCATCCAGCTGGCCAACAGCTATCCATCCAGCCGCTGGCCAACAGCTATCCATCCATCCAGCTGGCCAACAGCTATCCATCCAGCCGCTGCCCAACAGCTATCCGTCCATCCAGCTGGCCAACAGCTATCCATCCATCCATCCATCCATCCAGCTGGCCACCGGCTATCCATTCATCCAGTCAGCTGGCCAACAGCTATCCACCCATCCATCCAGCTGGCCAACACCAATCGATCCATCCATCCATCTGGCCAACAGCTATCCATCCATCCATCCATCCAGCTGACCAACAGCTATCCATCCATCCATCCAGCTGACCAACAGCTATCCATCCATCCATCCATCCATCCATCCATCCATCCAATATCAACATACAGTAGTAGCTCTTAAATACAAATACAACGTTCTCAACAACAACAACAACAACAACAACGTCACTAAGTGCAACAACAACAACAACCACAACAACGTCACGAAGTGCAACAACAACAACAAGCCATGTTTAAACCTTCGAAGCCTGGTGAGCATCAAGGCTCCTTATCATACATATTCATCACATCACATCTAAATGTACTCCTCCACCTCCTCCTCTTCTTCCCTGGTCCCTGTTAACAGAGGCCATAAACCTGGGTGAGAGCCCTGAAGGAGGGAGGGAGGGAGGGAGGGAGGGAGGGAGGGAGGGAGGGAGGGAGGGAGGGAGGGGAAGGGGGAGTGGGAGCAGACTAGGTGGACAGAGGGATAGAAGCAGGTATGGTAATAAATCAAGCAAGTGAGGGAACGAGGTAGGGAAAAAGGGGAGAGGAGAGGAGACATTAATGAGAGGAGAAGAACAGTTAAAGTAGCCAGAAACAGGAATGGGAGAGAAGGTAAGGATGGGAGGAGTGGACAGGAGGTGATGGGAGGAGTGGACAGGAGGTGATGGGAGGAGTGGAGAGATGGGGATGGGAGGAGTGGAGAGATGGGGATGGGAGGAGTGGACAGGTGGTGATGGGAGGAGCAGAGAGATGGGGATGGGAGGAGTGGAGAGATGGGGATGGGAGGAGCAGAGAGATGGGGATGGGAGGAGCAGACAGGTAGTGATGGGAGGAGTGGACAGGAGGTGATGGGAGGAGTGGAGAGCTGGGGATGGGAGGAGCGTAGAGTTGGGGATGGGAGGAGTGGAGAGATGGGGATGGGAGGAGCAGAGAGATGGGGATGGGAGGAGCATAGAGATGGGGATGGGAGGAGTGGAGAGATGGGGATGGGAGGAGTGGAGAGATGGGGATGGGAGGAGTGGACAGGAGGGGATGGGAGGAGCGAACAGGAAGGGATGGGAGGAGCGGACAGGAGGTGATGGGAGGAGCGAACAGGAGGGGATGGGAGGAGCGGACAGGAGGTGATGGGAGGAGTGGACAGGAGGGGATGGGAGGAGCGGACAGGAGGTGATGGGAGGAGCGAACAGGAGGGGATGGGAGGAGCAGACAGGAGGTAATGGGAGGAGCAGACAGGAGTGGATGGGAGGAGTGGAGAGATGGGGATGGGAGGAGCAGAGATGGGGACGGGAGGAGCAGACAGGTGGTGATGGGAGGAGTGGAGAGATGGGGATGGGAGGAGCAGAGAGATGGGGATGGGAGGAGCAGAGAGATGGGGATGGGAGGAGTGGACAGGAGGTGATGGGAGGAGTGGAGAGATGGGGATGGGAGGAGCAGAGAGATGGGGATGGGAGGAGCAGACAGGTGGTGATGGGAGGAGCAGAGAGATGGGGATGGGAGGAGCAGAGAGATGGGGATGGGAGGAGCAAAGAGATGGGGAGGGGAGGAGCAGAGAGATGGGGATTCGAGGAGTAGAGAGATGGGGATGGGAGGATCAGAGAGATGGGGATGGGAGGAGCAAAGAGATGGGGATGGGAGGAGTGGAGAGATGGGGATGGGAGGAGCAGAGAGATGGGGATGGGAGGAACAAAGAGATGGGGATGGGAGGAGTGGAGTGGAGAGATGGGGATGGGAGGAGTGGAGAGATGGGGAGCAAGTGAGGGAACGAGGTAGGGAAAAAGGGGAGAGGAGAGGAGACATTAATGAGAGGAGAAGAACAGTTAAAGTAGCCAGAAACAGGAATGGGAGAGAAGGTAAGGATGGGAGGAGTGGACAGGAGGTGATGGGAGGAGTGGACAGGAGGTGATGGGAGGAGTGGAGAGATGGGGATGGGAGGAGTGGAGAGATGGGGATGGGAGGAGTGGACAGGTGGTGATGGGAGGAGCAGAGAGATGGGGATGGGAGGAGTGGAGAGATGGGGATGGGAGGAGCAGAGAGATGGGGATGGGAGGAGCAGACAGGTAGTGATGGGAGGAGTGGACAGGAGGTGATGGGAGGAGTGGAGAGATGGGGATGGGAGGAGCAAAGAGATGGGAATGGGAGGAGTGGAGAGATGGGGATGGGAGGAGCAGAGAGATGGGGATGGGAGGAGCAAAGAGATGGGGATGGGAGGAGTGGAGAGATGGGGATGGGAGGAGTGGAGAGATGGGGATGGGAGGAGTGGACAGGAGGGGATGGGAGGAGCGAACAGGATGGGATGGGAGGAGCGGACAGGAGGTGATGGGAGGAGCGAACAGGAGGGGATGGGAGGAGCGGACAGGAGGTGATGGGAGGAGTGGACAGGAGGGGATGGGAGGAGCGGACAGGAGGTGATGGGAGGAGCGAACAGGAGGGGATGGGAGGAGCAGACAGGAGGTAATGGGAGGAGCAGACAGGAGTGGATGGGAGGAGTGGAGAGATGGGGATGGGAGGAGCAGAGATGGGGACGGGAGGAGCAGACAGGTGGTGATGGGAGGAGTGGAGAGATGGGGATGGGAGGAGCAGAGAGATGGGGATGGGAGGAGTGGACAGGAGGTGATGGGAGGAGTGGAGAGATGGGGATGGGAGGAGCAGAGAGATGGGGATGGGAGGAGCAGACAGGTGGTGATGGGAGGAGCAGAGAGATGGGGATGGGAGGAGCAGAGAGATGGGGATGGGAGGAGCAAAGAGATGGGGAGGGGAGGAGCAGAGAGATGGGGATTCGAGGAGTAGAGAGATGGGGATGGGAGGATCAGAGAGATGGGGATGGGAGGAGCAAAGAGATGGGGATGGGAGGAGTGGAGAGATGGGGATGGGAGGAGCAGAGAGATGGGGATGGGAGGAACAAAGAGATGGGGATGGGAGGAGTGGAGTGGAGAGATGGGGATGGGAGGAGTGGAGAGATGGGGATGGGAGGAGTGGACAGGAGGGGATGGGAGGAGCGAACAGGAAGGGATGGGAGGAGCGGACAGGAGGTGATGGGAGGAGCGGACAGGAGGGGATGGGAGGAGCGGACAGGAGGGGATGGGAGGAGCGGACAGGAGGGGATGGGAGGAGCAGACAGGAGGTAATGGGAGGAGCAGACAGGAGGGGATGGGAGGAGCAGACAGGAGTGGATGGGAGGAGTGGAGAGATGGGGATGGGAGGAGCAGAGATGGGGACGGGAGGAGCAGACAGGTGGTGATGGGAGGAGTGGAGAGATGGGGATGGGAGGAGCAGAGAGATGGGGATGGGAGGAGCAGAGAGATGGGGATGGGAGGAGTGGACAGGAGGTGATGGGAGGAGTGGAGAGATGGGGATGGGAGGAGCAGAGAGATGGGGATGGGAGGAGCAGACAGGTGGTGATGGGAGGAGCAGAGAGATGGGGATGGGAGGAGCAGAGAGATGGGGATGGGAGGAGCAGACAGGTGGTGATGGGAGGAGCAGAGAGATGGGGATGGGAGGAGCAGACAGGTGGGGATGGGAGGAGCAGAGAGATGGGGATGGGAGGAGCAGACAAAAGGGGGTGGGAGTAGTGGAGAGAACAGGATGGGAGGAATTGGGGGTGGCATGGATGAGCTTAGATGAAGGGGTAGAGTGAGGGAAGCAGGTAGGGAGAAGAGGAGGTGAGTCAGAGAAGGATATGAGCTGGGTGATGGATGATGGGGGGAGGGGTGAATGGATGACAGGAGGGAGGGATGGATGACTGGAGGGAGGGATGGATGGATGACTGGAGGGAGGGATGGATGGATGACAGGAGGGATGATTGGATGACTGGAGGGAGGGATGGATGGATGACAGGAGGGATGGATGGATGGATGACGGGAGGGAGGGATGGATGGATAACTGGAGGGAGGGTAGGAAGGGAGGGAGGGGTGACTGGAGGGAGGGAGGGCTCCCTGGAGGGAGGAAGGGAGGGCTCCCTGGAGGGAGGGAGGTTAGGAAGGAAGGGAGGGAGGGAGGGAGGGTAGAAAAAGGAGGAGGATAGCCGGTGGAGGTTATGAGCTGAGTTTGCCCTTCAGGTGACCCTGTGGAAGAGGAAGGTTGTCGGCATGACGGGAGACTTTTCCCTGCTGTGATGTGATGTGTGTGTGTGTGTGTGTGTGTGTGTGTGTGTGTGTGTGTGTGTGTGTGTGTGTGTGTGTGTGTGTGTGTGTGTGTGTGTGTGTGCTGGGTATTATGAAAGAGATCAGTGGGTGCAGAGCAGCAGTAAAGATGGATAATAAAAACTCTTATGCTGCAGGCTCACACACACACACACACACACACACACACACACACACACACACACACACACACACACACACACACACACACACACACACACACACACACATGAACTCACACACACACACACACACACACACACACACACACACACACACACACACATGAACTCACACACACACACACACACATACACTCTCTTCACTCCAAATGATGATCAATCGTTGTTCATGTTTGTTGTGAGAGTCCAGGAAGACTTACAGTATGTCAACATTCAGGAAGGCTTACAGTATGTCAACATTCAGGAAGACTTACAGTATGTCAACATTCAGGAAGGCTTACAGTATGTCAACATTCAGGAAGGCTTACAGTATGTCAACATTCAGGAAGACTTACAGTATGTCAACATTCAGGAAGACTTACAGTATGTCAACATTCAGGAAGGCATACAGTATGTCAACATTCAGGAAGGCTTACAGTATGTCAACGTTCAGGAAGGTGTACAGTATGTCAACATTCAGGAAGGC
Organism: Oncorhynchus clarkii lewisi; assembly: GCF_045791955.1. Taxonomy (NCBI): domain Eukaryota; kingdom Metazoa; phylum Chordata; class Actinopteri; order Salmoniformes; family Salmonidae; genus Oncorhynchus; species Oncorhynchus clarkii. The sequence goes on from NC_092154.1 coordinate 7,198,828, forward strand.
TTACAGTATGTCAACATTTAGGAAGGCTTACAGTATGTCAACATTCAGGAAGGCTTACAGTATGTCAACATTCAGGAAGACTTACAGTATGTCAACGTTCAGGAAGGTGTACAGTATGTCAACATTCAGGAAGGCTTACAGTATGTCAACATTCAGGAAGGCTTACAGTATGTCAACATTCAGGAAGACTTACAGTATGTCAACATTCAGGAAGACTTACAGTATGTCAACATTCAGGAAGACTTACAGTATGTCAACATTCAGGAAGGTGTACAGTATGTCAACATTCAGGAAGGCTTACAGTATGTCAACATTCAGGAAGACTTACAGTATGTCAACATTCAGGAAGACTTACAGTATGTCAACGTTCAGGAAGGTGTACAGTATGTCAACATTCAGGAAGGTGTACAGTATGTCAACATTCAGGAAGGTGTACATTATGTCAACATTCAGGAAGGCTTACAGTATGTCAACATTCAGGAAGACTTACAGTATGTCAACATTCAGGAAGGTGTACAGTATGTCAACATTCAGGAAGGCTTACAGTATGTCAACATTCTTAGACACTTTTCAGACGCCTGGTTGTGTATTTCAAATTATCAGTCTGCACTCTGAGGGTAGACTCACAGCGCTGAGTATTTCAAATGATGAGTCTGCTCTCTGAGGGCGCACACAGCGCAGCTTAATCTATGAAAGAACCTTTCTCTCTACTGCCTTCCTAGCCAGTCGTCATTATCCTAGCCAGTCGTCATTATCCTAGCCAGTCGTCATTATCCTAGCCAGTCGTCATTATCCTACCCAGTCATCATTATCCTAGCCAGAGTACAATTGTATAGGCTATACATAATAGTAGATCACGAGGGAAAGTTTGCGAGAGCCACTCAGAGCCATAAAAAAAAACATTTTTTTTTGTTGGTGGCCAATCAAATCAAATTTCACACTTCGCGCCAATAATCCCTAATTCCCTCACTCCGCCCCTTTAAAAAAAAAAACCAGATGTTTCCTGATCTTTCTTATATCTCTCAGATGTAGGACAGACACTTCAGAACAAACTTCCTTTA